>NW_027282799.1:0-20652 GCF_046629955.1 Centroberyx affinis
TATGTATGTGTGTATGTGTGTGTGTGTGTATGTGTGTGTGTGTGTGTGTGTGTGTGTGTGTGTGTGTTTGTGCATGCGTACATACACACACGTGTCTGTGTGTGTTTATACAGACGTTTGGCTGGCAACGGGAGGATTAGGGACATCCAAACACAGTGTGTGATAGGGCCAGGATGTACGTGAGGAAAATGTTTGGTTAACCTCAACACCGGAGCCTGAGTGAACGCAGACTCCTCGCCGAGTATTTTAGAGGAAATCCGGTAACGTTTTACATATGGGAGGTATTATTCATGATTACACTTCAATAAACAGAGACGGGGATGGAAATGGCTCTGCGGTCTGACTCTTCCTCCTGACCTCTGGTAAACTGGTAATCTTCTTCTTCTTCTTCTTCTTCTTCTTCTCTTCTATTCTCTTCTTCTATTCTCTTCTCTCCTCTCTCCTCTCCTCTTCTTCTTCTCTCCTCTTCTCTATTCTCTTCTCTTCTCTCCTCTTCTCTATTCTCTTCTCCCTTCTCCTCTCTTCTTCTCTCCTCTCCCCTTCTCTTCTCTCCTCTTCTTCTCTCATCTCCTCTCTTCTCTTCTCTTCTTCTCTCCTCTCCTCTCCTCTCCCCTTCTCTCCTCTTCTCTCTTCTCCTCTCCTCTCCTCTCCTCTTCTCTTCTCTTCTCTTCTTCTCTCCTCTTCTCTATTCTCTTCTCTTCTCTCCTCTTCTCTATTCTCTATTCTCTTCTCCCTTCTCCTCTCTTCTTCTCTCCTCTCCCCTTCTCTTCTCTCCTCTTCTTCTCTCATCTCCTCTCTTCTTCTCTCCTCTCCTCTCCTCTCCCCTTCTCTTCTCTCCTCTTCTCCTCTCTCCTCTTCTCCTCTCCTCTCCTCTTCCCTTCTCCTGTGTAAATTTAACTCTTAAATGAAAGTTGAGATGACGTCCACAGTCGTTCATTTGTGAAATCAGGATCTAAACGTCTTTCTGACATCAGTTCAAAACAGTTTCCAAAGCTGTTTTCATATGAAAATGTTATGGTCGACATTGACCTGCTGCATGTTGCTATGAAATGCCTGCTGTGGATGGAGCAGGTGAATCGGTTCAAACTATGGTCCGTTATTGATTTGACCTGTTAGTTCAACATCGGTGGTAACAATGCAGCTGAACTGACCCCTGGTGGTCCCCGGACCCCACGTTGAGAACCACTGGACTAAATGACTTCTTAAGATGGAGATTTTTTGCAGTGTGGTCCTGAGGCAAAATCACCAATCACCAGATCTCCCCTGGTAATGCTAATGCCATCCGCAGAGGGCCACAGATTTCACTGTACAACCCCACAATAAACAAATATTATTGATCGATTCTCTCATTTTGAATGCTGGTGAATGAACTAATGGAGACCCCGACTGGACACACTAGCCCCCCACTTTGAAAGCCCTCAGGTCCTCCTCCCTCCACCCCTGCAGGCTGCTCCTATGAAGACATCAAAGGTCCGGCGTCACAGCGGCCTTTGTTAATGGCTCCGCCCCCTTCATTGGTCCACCAGCGCTCTGAGAGGTTTGGAGGGTTTTGGGGGGCAGGAGGCTTCAAAAGGACCCTACATGCCCCCTGTTTTCAAATTAAGACCCACGCAATCCAGCTCTCCAATGAATGACAGGCTCAGGATCAGGACCTCCTCACCCTAACATCGCCTTCAGATGAAAGCATGAAATATGGCTGACATTAGCTGACACTAAAGAACAATAACAACTTGCTCAATACTGATCAATTCTTCAAAGACTTTCTCGTAGATATGGGTTTTTTTTTTACATTCATGAAGTCTACCTAATTGGGATTTTAATGTTTGTGCCATTTAAAAAGTATATTATAATAAGTTCTTTCATTCAAACACCTTTGCTTGTTTGTTTTTCGAGATGTGTTGCCGTTCTGTTTTTCACAGATGGTTTGGCGATGTGAAGGTGATGATACACAAGCAAATTTTCAAGGCAAATTTGCTGGAAAAAAACAATGTAACAGTTTGAAATCTAGACAAGCTTGATCGGAGAGCAAGGTTTTAACACCAACCAATCAGGGACAAGAGAACTCGTCAGGTGACCTGCAGCCCAGAATATTTTCAAAATGGTCAAACATAAATAAAACACAACTATAGGAAATAATGTGATTCTTTTTATATAACATTTAATCTAGCAAGCTAGCTAGCTGTTGGATGCCAGATAAATGCCAAACATAAGCCTATAATACACATTATGTAATCCCACTGGATAAACTTAATAAAGTTATTCAATTAGTAAATTACAATAAGAGGAGGCAAGATGACAGTGATGGAAGTAGTTTGTTATTTCATCCATTTTCACTCCTTCAATTGTCAGATTTGCTCAGTTGCCCTAAAAATTTGCCTATGTGTCATCAGCTTAAGAAAGATGTAATAATGGCAGCAGAGAGGAGATCTGTCATATGTAGAGGGGGAGGGTGGCATGAGGAGGAGGAGGAGGAGGAGGATGGGGGGGGGGGGGCTCAGGGTTAAGAGGAGGGTAAGAAGGGGGATGAAGGAAGGGTTTAAGATGGAGAGATGGAGAGGAGGAGAAGGGGGGGCTAGAGGCCTGCCAAAAAAGAGAGGGGTTCTCTGTAACTCTTACTGCTCCTTCATACCCCCCCCCCCCCTCACACACACACACACACACACACACACACACTATCAAAGATCCATTACCATGCTACCTCCCCTTATTCCTCTCATTTACCCAACATGCATACAGGTTAAGGGTGCTATGTGTTGCAGTTTGTGTTTCTCAAAATTAAGACCACATTCCCCATAAACCCTTTCCTTCCTCTATACCTCTTCCTCACCACTCTTCCCCCTCCCTCCTCATATCTGCCCTCTCACCTCTCCTTCTTATATTCTCCCAATCCCCCTCTCTCTCTCCCACCTCCTCCCCACCCTGAGGCCTCCCTGCCCCTCTCAGACAGGTGTCCATCTCCCTCTTACACCCCCAATACTTCTCCATCCCATATCACTACCCCCTTACCCCTGCTCCCATCCCCTATACCTTTCTCCCTTTCTCCACCTCCACCACCTCCGATCCCCTTTACGAAAGTTTGCTTGCGCTCTGTTGCACTCGGTCTAGAAGAAAAACAGAAGTAATCAGGTTTACACTCTGAAACAGAACGGTAACAACGGCGGCGGATAGTGATTTGGAACTGGAAATGGCTTTGTTAGACGAAGAAGAAGAAGAAGAAGAAGAAGAAGAAGAAGAAGAAGAAAGGAGAAGCTTATGTTGTCGGAGAAGACGGTTTCTCTCTTCGACCTGCTCCATGTTGTTTTCACCATCGGTGTCAAATCAACCGGAAACATGTAATGAGGAGATTCATCAGTTCTGAAGCCTGTGCGCCATTTTGACGTTGAACCATAAATTAGCCTTTATTCCTCCTTCATCCCTCTCTTCCTCCCTTCTCTCCACTTCCTTCCCTCTCTCCCTCCCTGTCTACTACTCCTCCATCCCCCCCCTCCTCCTACGCACCTCTCCTCCACCCTGAGGAGGCCCCCCCTCTCCAGGGTAGATCTCTCCCAGTAATCCCTTGGATCAGGCCTGGGACCCCCTCCTCCTCCTCCTCCTCCTCCTCCACCCCTCTCTGCTTATTAGATCAGGCCCTCTGTCAAAGAGCAGGGATCTGGGGCCGCATTGTTTGGCCCCTGATTAAGAGCTTCTCACATTGGAGGATCAGGCCTTTGCAGAGAGTGAAGGAGAGGGAGCTGAGTAAAATAAAGAGACAGAGAAAGAGTGAGGGGGAAGAAGGGGGAGAGAGAGAAAGAGAGAGAATCTTTCTTTCTTTTTTTTGTCCGGGGGGTCTTATGGGCTACATTGTTGCGGGGCTCAGAGAGGGCTTCTTTTAAAGGTGGGCTGGATTTGGGGGACAATGGGATGTCGGGCGATGAGGGATTTAAACCTTAAGCTCGTCCTTCGGGGCCGCTGGCCGTCCGATCCTCCGCTACAGGAAGACCGGCTCCGTCTCACCTCAGAGTCTCACCTCAGAGTCTCTCCTCAGAGTCTCTCCTCAGATCTGGAGTGAGCAGTTTTGAATCCTGAGTGTCAGCGGAGATCGAAGGACACGTCTCAATATGAATATGAATATCAGGTTGTATCCAGCGTTTGTATCCAACACTATTTTCTGAACCAGAACGTGTCGTATTCAGCAGCCTGTTAGGAGAGAGAAACAGCATTAAAGCTAATTACCTGTAGGCAAGCTGTACGTAGAATCAGAAACATTTGGAAAGTAATAGAGACGATAGAAGGCTGACAATAAGAAAGGAATTCACTTAGGCCAGATAGTCCAAAACAAGCACAGGGAACCAGACACAAATTTTGTGACTGCAAAAAAAAAAATACAAGGCAGTTCTCTGGAAAGTAAGATCATGTTGTCATGTATGAGGTTTTCATCTAATTCAGCCCAAATTGATTTAAAAGTTGGGCTTCAAAAAAATGAGATATCCACCATTTAAAAAAAAGTGACACCTTAGTCTTACAAAATGGATTTCAGATTGTTGAACATCTCTTGGTGCAAAATGGCGGCTCTAGAAAGAAGCCCAGAAATGCAACAGCCCAGAAACGGCAGTAGATGTTTTTTTAACTGTGTTACTTTCAGGGTGGATTCCTGCTTTAAGTCCTTGGTTGACAAAATGAAACACTTTTACTGTCTGGATCCTCTATATTTTAAACTGAGTGATGAACTTTACTGATACTGATTTAAAAAAACTGAAACTGAAACTGATTTACTTGTTTTCTTATACCAGGTTATGTTCTTTTTTTTTTGTACTATCTGTCTTATGTTGACAATGTTGCTTTGTGTGTGTATTCTATCTCTGTTGTATTTTATATCTGTTTTTAACAGTGTTTTTTCAAAAGCCCATCTAGGGACAAACATTGCAGATTAGCTTAGGCTATAAATGTTATGATATGTGACAATCAGACTATTTCCGTTTAAATGTTCTATGTCTATGTATCTGTCCCTGTTCAGATAAACATTGAAATGAAATGAAAAAATGAAAAAACACCCCGCCAGAAACAAACCCGTGACCCGACGCAGGTCTCGACCCATATTCTCATTACCACAGGCTGTAAAGAAAGACGTTAGTGTGAACGGACAGTGATCCAGCATTCCAGGGGGATTGAGCGGACATGTGGGAAAGGCAAACCGAGGTGTTAATCTCAACAGGGCAATTCCCCTCCCTTCATGTCCCATCATCCTCCAGGGGGATAATCTTAATCCCGCAGTGTCTCCGGCATTAACTCGTTCACCGCCGGCTGCCCGGGTCGTAAGTAACTAAGGCCCACTTCACAGCCGCGGGACGCACAAAGGGTTTTAATTAAAGCCGGTCGAGCTGGAATGCCGCTTGCTTGTTTGTTTGTTGTTGATGCCGATTTGCTGGATGTCGGTGGATTTGAGGAGGAATTCCCTCGTGCTTCGGCTAGATAGTGAAAGTAGGAATGGCTGCGTGTTAAGAGAAGGTTTTTTGTTGTTTATTGTCGATTAACGAGATGTCGATGGATTTGCGTTGGGATGTCCTGATGCTTCTACAAGTCAGTGATTGTATGAAGGCCTGGGATGAAGACGGAGGCGCTGGTTTATTGTGGATGTCGATTAACTTCGATAGGAAAGAATTTGTGTTTGACCGATATATTGAACCTATATTGGTCTTTTATTAAATAGCAGATAACGACCATCATCGTCATTTTGTCCGCTGATGATATAATGGAGATTCCTCCCTGATCATAGCTGCATAAAAGCAGTCTGTCAACAATTAACAAAACAATAATAAAGAATTTTCTAACTTTTTGCCCATTTGATTTAGTCATTTAATTCATTCAATTATGTTTTTTGTAAGTTAATTCTCATTTAAAGGTGAACACCAATGTCATTTACAATTATAGTCCTTCTGTCTATGTCTAATTTACATTTCCCCTAATCATTTTGCAGTGCAATCATTGGGCACTCTTCTTTTTATTTTTATTTGTATTAAATCACCGGTTTTAGCCCTTAAAGGCCTGATGTATCCTTGAGTTTCTCCTACCAATGAATAAGTTTGGTGGGTCATCTTGTCTTAAAGAGCTCCTGACCTAAAGTCTAAATGAGACTTTTCCATCCTGACAAGAAAACAATTCTTGGGGAAACATACATATATGTGTAAGTTTGGGGCATAAAAATGGTCAATTATACAGATATTGAATATCGGTACAAAATATCAACTATCGGCAACTTCGATACAAAAATATACGTTTTGGTATCAGTCTTCAAAAACCCATATCGGTCTGATTCTGGTTTTATATTTCATCACCCAGACTTCGAAAATCACCGGCACTTCAATTTCTGTGTGAATTGTGTATGTGCTCAGTTGAGCATGTACTGACACCCATGCTCACTGGGTGTGTGTGTGTGTGTGTGTGTGTGTGTGTGTGTTGTAATGGCTTATTTTGTGCCGCTAAGACGTTGTCAGCAGGTGTGTCTTGTGTCTGGGAGCACGGATCAGCAGCGCTCAATCGCAGTTTATAAAAGCACCTCACACCCGCTAACCACCTGGCTTAGAGGGGGCACACACACACACACACACACACAATGGCCCTGTCATTATACTATACACTGACAGCCTGTGTGTGTGTGTGTGTGTGTGTGTGTCCCATACCTCACTACCACTACCGTGTAATTCTGAGTCTTTAACACACACACACACACACACACACTCTCCCGCTCCCTCAGAGAGAGAGAGTCGGTGACAGAGGCGGAAACACACCTTCCTCTGAGTGTGTGGGGGTGAAAAAGACAAACACCGGGCGGTGATAAAACTGGAGCCGGGGCTTCTGGGATGTTTAGGTTCTGCCGCTCAGTCGAGGGAAGAAAAACACGGAGGCGAAGCGGAGGAAGGAGACACCTGGCCGAGCGTATCAGCGCCTCCATCGCTCCGCCATGCAGGAACTACGCTCGCATTCACTTTATTGTCAGCACTTAGAAAATATGGACATGAGGGATTTGAGCGGGTCAGCTGGGACGATGCTGATGGACTTTGCTTTGCTTCTGAGCAGCAGCAAAGAAGAGGAAATCCAGTAGATGAAAATACAATAAATCAAACACACACACACATATGCCGTCCCTCACGCTTGACGTCACTGAGGTTTCATCAGAGTCAGACAGTTATGGTTTGAAATTTTGACCTTTAACCCCTGATTTTCCCCTTAAATTTCCCCTTAAGTAGCTTCAAAGTTAGAAAAAAACGAAAAGTAGTTAGAAAAGTTTTTCATACTGTGCGACGATGTTACATACAAATTCTGTTAATTCTGCAAAATGGAAAAAATCTAGATCTTTGTGCATCATTTTCTACACATTTCCCTGTACTTCAGCCTGACATGTTTGGTGTCTTTGGAAACCTCGGGATCTTGACTGGAATTTAAAGTGGATACAGACAACTTTTCAACTTTCCCCCCGTTGTCCCCCCCTAGCGTTTCCAAGTGGTATTGTTGTTTGCACCGCTGTCGCAAAGACAACTGGATCACTTTCCATTAGAGCCTAGCTCTGTGCAACAGAACAAACCATCTGTCTGCTTATCAACTCCTTGATCATAACACAATGTAGTAACTTTCACCACTGCTCATTTTAGAAAGGCCACTGCAAGAAAACGTGTTCTTTGTTTAGATTATCAAACGGACAATGGATCATTTGTTTATTTCTGGCTGCTAGCGTTAGCGTTAGCTAGAATAGCTAGCGTTAGCAACATGGCTAAAGTTGCTAACGCTAGCAGCCAGAAACAAACATAGTTAGATGTTTGTTTCTTTTGTTCTGGTTGGTCCTGGCTTCCTTGTAGCTCCTGGTTTGTTTTCTGGCTGCTAGCGGTAGCGTTAGCAACATGGCTAACGCTACCGCTACTGATAGCTACCGGGGAAAACCTATGGTTGGTTGCACAATGGACGACGCACTTCCTTTGTGCTGTAAGTCGAGCCTTCATTCTCCCGGGAGATCGTACCCGGTGGCAGACAGAATTGCATAGTGAAAGCGAGGCTTATAGGGAACCAATCTAAACACCGATGGTGTCATTATTCTATAGACATTACACTGTGCAATCAACATTTACTTCATAATGATAAGTTAAAGCAAAAAAGTTGCCTTTAAAATAAAGTTCAGTGGGTTTGAACAAAGCTCGGCCGCGCAACAGGGTTTGTAATGAAGGTCCAACCGGCGGGACCGGCAAGGTGGAAGAGGTTTTAATTACAGCGCCTCCATCAGGCCAATGAGTGCATTTGTTTTAACACTGGAAAATGGTGCGAAGATTCATCATCCCTTTCATCAAAATCGGACCAGTGGTGTTTGAGATCGCCTGAGATTTCATATTTGACGGGCGGACACAGCCTTATCCATAGCCACTTTCCCTCACTCCCTCCTCTCCTCCACTCCTCTCCTCCCCTCGTCTCCTCCAAGTTACTTCCAGGTAGGAGAGGAGTGGGAGTGAGGGAGGGGGGGAGGGGAGGAGGAGGAGGAGGGATAACACTTTGGGATCCAGTGAAGGTCTTCATCACGCCAAATTAGAGTTGAGTCGGGGCGAGTCAAGGTCAGTCAGATGATCCTGTAGTGTGAACGGGTTCAAGACTGGAGAGCCGGCTCCACGACTCCAGACCAGTCGGAGCCCGACAACAGTTTTTTTTTTTTCAGACGTGTTTGATTTGGTCGGTCCAGTCTGGTCGGGCTCCTGTAGTGTGAAGCTACAAGACTCACCAAGACTGAAATCTGTGAGTGACAGACTGGCAACAGCCAATGGGAGTTTAGATGCAGAGGGAAGAAAAAGAGAATGAACCAGAAGAGAAATCGGTTTTAGCAGCAACCACTTCCACTCATTTATGCAGTTTACATCAGTAGAGATTCCCAACTCCACTTGCTCCACTCAACAAAGGAACAAATCTGATATACAGTTGAATAAAATTGCAACATGCCTGGATCAATCCACATATATGCAATTACAAATTAAGAGAAAGAAGTCTCATACAAAAGTTTTCATCAAAGTTTTCATTGAACTGCACTAGTTTACTTTTTAAGTCTTTTATCTTGTGGATCTCTTGTCTGTACTTTTTCACTTTTTTTTTTTCTAAACATATTTTATTGGCATTTTAGGAATCGTCACACAAAACAGTAGCCTATAGTGACATGAAATGCTCCTATAATGAACCCGTCCAGCCCCTCCCCCTCCCCCTCCCTCTGCCCCTCCCACCTCACCGCTTTTGCACTTTTTAATTGTACATTTTTTTACCTTTACTGTATTTTTTATTACTCTGTAAAGCACTTTGAATTGCCTCAGTGTATGAAATGTGCTATACAAATAAAGCTGCCTTGCCATCAGTGTTTTCCTTATAATAATGTCACTTCAAAATACATTTGTAATGTAGCTTCTGTACCACAGAGTAAGAAACGATAGAAATAGCTATTTTGTGATTGTATCTACACTGAACTGTTCTGAATGAACAGGAAAATGTTTCTGAATGACAAAATCAGGTAGAGTGTGATGCCTCGTCTTCATCTTTCCCCCATGGCATGGCGAACGTTTACTAAGGACCAGCAGTTTGGTTTGAATTGTCTGGTAGTGTGACCTGGGCTTTAAGCGATGAACTTTCTCAAAATGTCATCAAATCATCGGCCGCTCCTCTTTTTATTGTTTTTTGCGTACAGCGTGCCAACCTGACTGTTGTTTTAATGTGAACCAAACAATAACAGCTTCTCTTAAAACTGCAGGTAACCAGGTTCTTCTCACCTGTATCAGGAGACAGGTGCCTTGGAAGGAGACTCCCACACACACACTGCCTATACATGCAATTTAAAACATTTTATTGAAATATTACATATTACAAGTATAGACAGTCACAGTTCACAACTTCTTTTAAAAGAACACAGTAAACACATTCATCTTTCCTCTAGCATCTTTGGGGAAAACTTTTATTTTCACCTTTATTTATACGGGGAAAGTTGACTTTTCCAGCAGCACCCTGCTTCACCTGCACACAGTGACACACATTCACATCCGGGAGCTGCCCAGTGCAACCGCAGTCTTCCTCTGGTGGCCACGGTTTGGGGGTACGATGCCTTGCTCAAGGGCACATCAAGCGGAAGCTGTGGAGGAAGACGAGAGCATTTCTCATTTCTCTTTCCCCATCCCCCGGTTTCCTCCCCGGCCTGTGTGGGGATCTGAATCGAAAAGCAGTCCGGGAATTTAAAAGTTCTGTCTTTTGGCATTTCTGCTTCGTTGGACAGGAAAGAGAAACAGGAAAGATGGGAGAGGGGGGGGGCAATTTATTTTTAAAGGGGGCAATTTATTTCATTACAAGTAAACTCAATGTGCTTTACATTGAAAGACAAAAAATACAGGCATAAAACATAAGAACATAGGTAACATGAGCAACATAGATATAAGAATATAAGCATGAGTAAAATGCAGAAACCGAACCAATGAAGCATACACTGAACTTATATTAAACATACCACACAGCAATAAACCCCCCCAAAAAAATAAAAAATAAAAAATCTAACAGAAACCCCCGCCCCGTCACATAGCCGCACATGCAACCAACTGCACAAGAAACAAGTGCCACAATACGAGTACAAACACACACCCACACACACACACACACACACACACACACACACACACATAGACAGTAGCTAATCATAAGCTTTGGAGAATAAGAAAGTTTTTAGTGTGTTTTTGAAAGTGGACACAGGTGTGATGGACCTCAAGTTCCAGAGAGCAGGACCACAGTGACCGAAGGCGCCCCCTCTCCAGACCTGGATCTGATTCTGGGTACAGCTAGAAGACCTCTGCCCGATGACCTGAGAGGCCCGATCGGGTTATAATCACATGCGACAAAGGTCCCTGGGCCCGGATTCGAGCCCGGGACGTTTTTTACGCGGTGCGGGGCCTCAGACCAGCCGAGCCCCAGCAGGACGCCCAGCCGTGCCGGAATTTAAAATCTTCATCCCTTTCCCATCGCTGACAAAAGAAAGCCTTCTCCTCCCTCCACACCAACAGTCATAAATATCTCAGTTCGGCGCCTGACAGCTCAAGCTTGATTCATTTTCACGCATGTACATATTTGGATTGGATCCCTGTCAGAAACAATTATAACGGTTCCCCCAGGATCTCTCCTCCCCTCCGGAGAGGCGTCTGCTGTCAAGCCTGCTTGGATGATTTTCCGGAGTCGGGGTGTCCACATCTGTGCCTGATTAGCACAACAATAAGGTCCAGCGCCCCCCCCCCCCCCCCCGACTTAATGAGAAGGCATCTTCAGGCCCGGGCTGAGGGCCTGGCTGACAAAGACGCTATACAACCACTGCACAAGTGTTTTCCTCCAGATCCATTTGGCAGCCGTGGGCAAGAGAGGAAAACTGATGGTGATAAACACATTTTTATCAAAAAAAAAAATTCTCCCAAACACACACAAAATATTAGCTGAACATTTTGTGTTAGCGCTAGAGCTGCAACGATTAACCGGTTTGAGTAATTTTTTAAGAAAAATAAGTCAAAATTCTCTGATTCCAGCTTCTTAAATGTGAATATTTTCTGGTTTCTTTACTCCTCTATGACAGTAAACTGAATATCTTTGGGTTGTGGACAAAACAAGACATTTGAGGACGTCATCTTGGGCTTTGGGAAACCCTAACCCTAACCCTTTTCACCATTTTCTTACATTTTATAGACCAAACAACTAAACGATTAATCGAGAAAATAATCCACAGATTAATCGACAATGAAAATAATTGTTAGTTGCAGCCCTAGTTATGCACTTCTTTTAAAATGTTGTATTTTTATTATTATTCTGATCTCTACATAACAACCTGGAGAATCAAACCTGGAGTTGAAACACAAAGGGACGTGGAGCCAAATGAAAACGTTCCCGCCCGCCAGCACAGGAAGATTAGAGGGGAAACCGGGCTGGACGACACGCCGCCACGGGTCGGTTCGTTTACACGTCAGCTTGTGATGCTGATGTGTTTTCAAAAGTCAAATTACTCAAAAACTCTCCCATCTGTGTCGGCGGTGCAGCCTCTTGTTAAGGAGAAGGTTTCTGGGTTAAATTAAAGAGGAGAAACACTCAAATATACAGACACACACACCCAAATACTGTGTTATTACATTCTGCATTTACGATTCAGGCAATTTTTGCTGACGCTGCAGCTCACAGACAACAATGGTCATCGTGCCACACACTGATAGTAGCCTGTGTGTGTGTGTGTGTGTGTGTGTGTGTGTGTGTGTGTGTGTGGTTTACAGACATCTTTGGTTAGTCTGAGGGGGGAAATCACAGGGAAAGCTCTGCCTGGTATAAACGATAACCAGCCTTTTAAGATTAAGAGTAAGATGCTGCTGGAGTTTCTCTTCTCCAAGAAATTCATTTTCTCCATCAGGACTATTTTCAATTCATTTTATTTCTCTCTTTCACTTGACATTTTATGCACCTTGTTCTTCTTCGTCTTCTACAACTTTCCACCATCCACTATCCAATCCAGTTTTCTGTTTTTTTGTTTTCATGTTTTTAATTTCTTTCTGTCTTCTTTTCGTTTTGAGGTGCCATGTTTAGCCCCTTCACTTTTTTTTTATTTCACCTGCACATTTGTGATCTGAGTCATTTACAGTCCATTTACTGCCGTCTACTATCTAGTTTACATTTCCTCCAATCAATTTGCAATGCATGCTGTTATGTAATTAGATTTTTTTTAAATACTTGTTGTACTTGTACTTGTTTTTCGGCACTTTGAAAAGACAAACTTTACAGTGGCATTGAACTGAACTGCTGTCCCGGCTAATAAAGACGCCGTAAATATAAAGACATGGATGTGACATTAAAGTTTTAGAGGCAACAACATCTTTTTGAAGGATTATTTCCTGCATGGAGGAGACTTCCATTTCAGTTCAGTTCAATTCAGTTCAGTTTATTCACAAATCAGTTAAAATACAAATACAATCATATGAGACATAATGGAGATATGTGAAATGGGACACCCTGATAAGCTATCTGAAGCTTGAAAATAGGGGCCCAGACACTAAGCAGATATTTAAAATATATGTTTAAATAAGACGTCTAGATTTGAAAAAGTGCATGTATTATACATATACATATTATCTCTTCCAACACAAGCTCTAAAGGTCAGTTTGCTCGAGCGAAAACTGTATATACACAGGCACAGCAATGCAGATTTGTTGATTAATTTTGTTATTCAAGCATGTATTTTAGTTTGTTCAAAGCCACTTGATCCAGTGAGCAAAGCAGCACAGCGACAAATGCCGGAGTTTCCAGCCCAGACTGACTCATCAGCCTCCTGCCTGTAAATGGTCAATTAATCTAAATCTCTCAGCGTTTATTGGTCTCCGTTAGCTAAATGAGCGTAGACTTCTCCTCCCTCTTTGGGCTGTAAAGTGAAAAAAAAAAAAGGCGTTAGAATAGGAGACTGCTGATTGGCACTGGCGCCCTGTGTGGCCTTGGAGGTGGTGGGAGTGTGTGTGTGTGTGGGGGGGGGGGGTCTCAGAGGGGGAACGGGGAAGTTTTATGAGCTCCTGTAATCGCCAGGCGTTAAACTCAACAATTAGGAGCTGCTATTTTGTCGCTGGTTTATGGCAGGCGGCTAGCTAGCTGCTCGGCTGGCTGGCTCCCTTGGCTTTGGAGGTGGGGGGGGGCGTTAATTTGGGAGTGGGGGGGGTGGGCTGCAGGGGTGTAAAGTGAGAGGGTCAGGGCTGGGCTGAAAACACCAGGCTAAATTGAATGGGATGGATCAGGGGCTTTGGGGCTTGATACAAAATATTAGAAACATCTTCCTGATTATTGAGCTGCAGCCTCTTTCTCACAATCTGCATCTTCTCAATCAGGTTTGGGTTCATTCATAAACGGAGAACGCATGATAAAGATTCCTTTAACATTTTATGATATTCAGTATTGATAATATATGACACTATGTGGAATCTTAGATATGTGGAAGAAAGAAAAAACAAAAAAAACATGGAATTTCACAGAATTTCATTGAATTAAATTCAACTTTGTGAAATTCAAATTCAATTCCAATTCTGTTTCCTGTAGGATTTTTCAAATTCCACTTCCACTTCCTCAGCTGAATTGGAATTGATGAGTTCATTCATGAGTTGACCCCTGAACCCTGATCTCAACTGTCTCAAACCTTAAAGAATCCCTCTGTAACTCGTCTGCTTCTCTTCATCTGCATCTCAGCAATGCTGTAGCTAATGGGGATCCTAATAAACTAAACTAAACACATACACACACACACACACACACACACAGCCTCTCTCAGTGAAAGGAGAATATGTTTCCCAGAGGCCGGACTCCACCTTAACGGTAAATTGCAGGTGCGGTCAGCTGTGTCTGCCGGTGCTGTGGTAATGTTGTGTAATTAGACGTATCGTCATGCAGCAGCTCATTAACCGAGCGGCTCTAATCTCTCCCCGCATCACATGACCTCACTTTCCCTCAGGTGAGGTCAGCTCAGGTCAGGGAGACCTACTGCTTTTCAAAACGCTTTCTCCAGGGAGACAAAGGTATTCAACGTTTTGCTTTTTTTTTGGTCCGACAAAGATCCCGGGTCAGTTTCCAACCGAATACGTTGCAAAGAAATTGGTGTGTTCCTCTGTAGCCCGCTCATCCTCCAGGGGTCCCATTTTAAACATTTAATAGTTTTTTTTAAACATTTTACATTTTCAGGTCCTGAGCTGATGCTTTTATCAAGACTCGCCAAAGTTCCTTCAAGTCTCTGAAATGTTTGCTAGCAGTTCAGCGGCCTAAAAACTAAACTGTGCAATACTGATTCTGGTAATAATTTTGTGCAATAATTCAACTGTGCAATAATTATTTAATTATTTACACTGTTGTATATATTGTAGTATGATGCACATATTTTACATATTTCTTATTTCTCTTATTTCTATATTATTATTGTTATATATTGTAGTATAATGCACATATTTTACATATGTCTTATTTTCTTATTTCTATTTTTCTTATAATTTCTCTGTGCTTTATCTTCTAGAATGTGAGCAACTACATCGTAACCCAATTTCCCTCGGGGATCAATAAAGTATTTCTGATTCTGATTCTGATTCTGATTCTGAAACAGTGCGAGGTCGTTAGCTTAGTCTCCAGAATCAGTTTTGGTCGTGGGGAAAAAGTATTTTGAAAATGTGGATCTCAGAGCAAAGGTTTTCCTCTCCTGACCTTTGCTTATCTGTCCTAACTTTGTCCTACCTGACCTCTCCTTGCCTTCCTCACCTGACCTGGCTGCTGCCTCGGGAGACACAGCTCACTCACCTGTCACCCAGGGGTGCTGGGACCTTAAATATCTCCTCTTAGCAAAAGGTTTCTATGACTCCTGCTTGGCTGCCTGCTAGAGTTTTTGTCTGAATTATTTTTGTCTTTTTGTCTAAATTCTCTCCGTTCAAAATCCAGTTCCTACAGACAGACAGGCAGAGAGAGAGAGAGACAGACAGACAGACAGACAGACAGCCTGTATGAACTACTTCCACTACATCTGAAGAGTTTGTGTTGTGAAGTTTGAGAAGAGTTTGTGTTAAAAAATACATGTTTTGGGTCCTTTTTGGGGTGATTTTTGGGGTGTCCATTGGCCTTATGGGACTGGTTGGAGAGCCGCACACCCAGGCAAGCCGGACATAAGTAGCTCTATATTGAAGCAACTGCTGAGATTTTGGTTATAATCTAAAAAGATGTGAAAACAGCCAGCTGTGTACTGCCATACGAATCCAAAGAGCTGCAGCTGTGAAAGTGAGACAGATGATGACAAAGTTTGTCTCCTGTCCTGACTGTGTTGTCAGTACAGAGATGGACGATATAATTTAATTTCATTGAATGGTTTACTTTTTGTTGATGTGAATTCTAAAACCTAATGATGACCTTTGACCTTTAAAACACACAGAAATGTAGTTACTGCTGTTATACATGTTCTGACTGGCGTCTAATACTCCACATACTGGGATTACTGGGGTTACTGGGATTACTTTTAACAGCATAATCGCACTAACATAATCAGAGTATAGGGTTTACTTAATAATAATAATGATAAGATTTATTTGTATAGGAAAAAAGATAAAATACAAATAAAAGCCACTAAAAAGAAAGAGATACATTACGATCAGTAAAATAATAACTTCCTGGGTAAAAGCAAGTCCAAAAAGATTCAGTTTTTGTTTGAAAGATTCCACGGTTTCAGATGCTCAGGACACGGATCCGGCCTTACTCACATTATTGTTTTTTGGTTGTTTAATTAGATGCTAACAATACACACCAAGACAACATCATCACATCTCACAGAGACATAAAAACAAACAAACAAAAAAACCCATAAAAACAAATAAGCACTTGTTTTAATCGCATTACAATCACATTTTTGTGTTCATGTAAATTTGATCAGTGCATACACGTGTGTATGAATGTGTATGAGTGTGTGTGTGTGTGTGTGTGTGTGTGTGTGTTGTGGTTGAGTGTAGTGGACAGGCCGGTAATGAGGGGCAGGTGGTCAGGGCCGTCCAGGTGAGCTCTCTCCTGGGACGCCCGCAGGTCAGAGGTCAAAGGTCACAAGGCAGCCCCCCAGCCCCCCCCCCCCGTGTGTGTGTGTGTGTGTGTGTGTGTGTGTGTGTGTGTGTGTGTGTGTGTGTGTGACATGCTGTCAACAGTGTGGACAGGCCCACAGCTGCAGTGCGGCCAAATGGCCCTCTGGGAGATACAGGACCTTTCTGTCATGTCAAAAAGGACACACACACACACACAGACACACACACACACACACACACACATACACACACACACACACACACACACACACAGAGACATGCATGAACATACATATCAACACATACACTTGTAATTATAGACACACCTATGTAAACACACTGTATACATCGGACAAGCCACATACACACAGACTAAGACTCACACAGATACAAACATGCAGCTTTTTAACATCAATAAATCTTCTCATCACCACATTAATTTTGCATAAATGAGACTTTGAATCTTTGAGAAGATCGTCAGCCTCCACCAGCCTCAGATTTGGCACAAAATCTGCTGGATTACTTTATGGCACAAAACAGGAGCCATTGTTATTTTGCGAGTAATGCACAACTTTATTCCAGTTCCATTATTCTAACTGCAGAGTTTCAGCTTCACGTTATGTTGCTTCATGTTGGATTTTTTTTTCAAAGTCAACATACTCAAAGCAGCATTTCTATCAATCTCTGAACCCATCGTCTATCGGCGATTAGACTCTGGGGGCGACGGCCAATATTTCGGGGTTTCTGGTGCAGCCAGCGGACATCCGGGCCAAGACTTCCTCTTCCGTGTGTGCGTCATTGTTTACAGTCCGATTAGCAACTTGAGACACGAGAATGGAGTTGGAGTTGAGAGACGACGTCTGAGCTCTCTCTCTGAGCTCTCTCTCTCTCTGAGCTCTCTCTCTCTGAGCTCTCTCTCTCTCTGAACTCTCTCTCTCTGAGCTCTCTCTCTCTCTGAACTCTCTCTCTCTGAGCTCTCTCTCTCTCTCTGAGCTCTCTCTCTCTGAGCTCTCTCTCTCTCTGAGCTCTCTCTCTCTCTGAGCTCTCTCTCTCTCTCTGAGCTCTCTCTCTCTGAGCTCTCTCTCTCTCTCTGAGCTCTCTCTCTGAGCTCTCTCTCTCTCTGAGCTCTCTCTCTGAGCTCTCTCTCTCTCTGAACTCTCTCTCTCTGAGCGCTCTCTCTGAGCTCTCTCTCTCTCTCTGAGCTCTCTCTCTCTGAGCTCTCTCTCTCTCTGAGCTCTCTCTCTCTCTGAACTCTCTCTCTCTGAGCGCTCTCTCTGAGCTCTCTCTCTCTCTCTGAGCTCTCTCTCTCTGAGCTCTCTCTCTCTGAGCTCTCTCTCTCTCTGAGCTCTCTCTCTCTGAGCTCTCTCTCTCTCTGAGCTCTCTCTCTCTCTGAGCTCTCTGTCAGAGTGGTGGAGCGTCGCGGTGCCACGCGTCTTTCCTGTGTTGGTTTATGGATGTGTGGCGGCGTAAGTGATTCCAGGCGTGTGGTCGCACCGTGACGTAGATCCAGCCAAAGAAAACCCTTCAGGCAGACACAGTGTGTGTGTGTGTGTGTGTGTATTCTTGTTAAACATCTTTAAGAACTAGTTGCAGAGTGAGGACGTTT
This sequence comes from Centroberyx affinis, assembly GCF_046629955.1. Classification (NCBI taxonomy): domain Eukaryota; kingdom Metazoa; phylum Chordata; class Actinopteri; order Beryciformes; family Berycidae; genus Centroberyx; species Centroberyx affinis. The sequence goes on from NW_027282799.1 coordinate 18,175, forward strand.
TTGTGAATTTTATCCGGTCTTCACTTCTTCAAGGGGTTAGTTCAGGGTTAGGACTTCGGGTTAGGGTTAAGATTAGATTTAGGATTGGGTTTAGGTTAGGGGTTAGGGGTTAGGGGATGATGAGGGTTAGGGTTAGTTGTAAGTAAGTACAATTTTATTTATATAGCACTTTTTAAAACACACCGTTACAAAGTGCTGCACATAATGAAAAGGGAGATACGAAAAAAAACAAATAAGTAACGAAAAAGCAAATATACAAACAATCATCAAGGGGTTAGTTTACGATTAGGACTTCGGTTTAGGGTTAAGGTTAGATTTAGGATTAGGTTTAGGTTTAGGCTAGGGTTAGGTATTGATTAGGGTTAGTTGTCGATGTAAGATCATCACAATTATAGTAAGACAATGTGTTTCAGCCCATGGTGGATGAAGGAAGTATGTGTTGGAGTTTAAATTGGTTAAATAAGTTTGTAAGAGTGTGTGTACTTTAGAAAGTCAAAATTTCTGTACTTTCATATTATTTTTATAATACAGTTTTGCACGTCTGAGCTCCTGATTTCCCAGATTTAAGAGCTATTAAAGGAATAGTTCACCCAAAAATGAAAATTCTGTCATCATCTACTCACCCTCATGCCAAATGAAACACTTTTCAATGAAATTTTGAAAAATTTTCATTTTTGGGTGAACTATTCCTTTTAAGCTGCATTTTAGCCAAATTGCTTGAGCAATACAACCATGGACTGAACACACAGACAAAAAAAAAGTCAAACCTCAGCTGAACGGTGCCAATGTCCCGGTCAATCTCTCCATCGTGTGTGTTATAACAGCAACACACACACACACACACACACACACACACACACACACACACACACACACTGCTCCCCTCAGTCAGAGTCATTATGTCCATTAATTACCTGTGAAATGGCTCTCGGTGCTGGCTGCTGCGTCCAGGCTGCCAGCAGGCGATTTGGTTTGGAACGGAGCCAGCAGGCCACAGATCCAGGATAACACACACACACACACACACACACACACACACACATTTACTTTTATATACATATGTGTCAGGCATGTAGCTGATGCTCCTATCCAAGGAAACTTACAGTGACTGCAACAGTAGAATAAACTTCAGTTTCTTGAACAGCAACAAACTCTATGGAGCGTGAAGTGCTAGGACACACAAGCACACACACACACACACACACACACACACACAGTCACAGACACACACTCAAAGAAGCCCACAACTGTATACACACTTAACACACAGCAGCCAACAGCAAATATGTCTGTGAATACACTGACCACACATGGAGAAACACTGTGGTTGGAGCTCCTGTGTGTTTTAAATATCTCTCTCTCACACACACACACACACACACACACACACACACACACACACACACACACAAATTAAGAGTTTCATTCCAAAATGCTATATACACCACTCAACGTAACATCTCTGTTTTTGAAAAGTTCTATAGAAATAAAGTTTGTTATTATTATTATACAAAAAACACAAGTGGCTGTATAGGTTTATTTTAATAGCAGAATGGGTAGACAGTCACTTTTTCTAATGATGTAGATGTAACCGCATAATGAGACTCTTCAAATCTGCTCTCACTCGTACACACAAATACATGTCCTCCCACCACACACACACACACACACACACACACACGCACACACACACACACACACACACACACACACACACACACACAGCTTTAAATGGCAAATCAGAGGGTTTCAGTGAGCTGAAACAGACTCCATGTGGACTGTGGCTGAGAGGCAAATGAAGTGGATGGAGAAGAAAGAGGGAAGAGGAGGAGGAGGAAGAGGAGGAGGAGGGGTGAGCAGGACAAGATGGAGGAGGGGTGTATGAAGGGATGTGATTTTTGAGGTTATACTTTAACAACTTTAGCTTTTTACCTCCTTTTTTCTCATTAGGTGGATTCAAACCGTTCCAGGCCTGGAGATTTTATGAAAGATGATAAAATGGAGAAATGTTTTTGGAAAAGTTATGTCAGTATTAAAAAAGTCATGTCAGTAAAAGTCATGTCAGTATTAAAAAAAGTCATGTCAGTAAAAGTCATGTCAGTATTAAAAAAAGTCCTGTCAGTAAAAGTCATGTCAGTAAAAGTTCTGTCAGTAAAGGTCAGCATTTATTTGTGAAGTTAATGTTTTTGTTACCGAGTACTGTCACTGTTGGAGGAAAGATTATATTACAATCTTTGGTAGTTAAAGTGAAAACCAAACTGATGCTTAAAGTTAGTGTTGTTCATGGTTACTTTTTAATTCAGTCTCATTAAAATTTGGTCATGGAAATTTGAAAAGGCGTCATGGAGAAATCATGGAAAAGTTTTGGAATTTCATCGGTGAAAATATTTAGGAACTTTGGACTTTGGTGTTTGGGAGTGAATGAGGAGAAAGGTTGGGGGCCACATTGAGAGAGGGGCCACTAATAGCTGAAGTGAC
>NW_027282800.1:0-41191 GCF_046629955.1 Centroberyx affinis
AGAATGAAGGCGGGAAGGAAGGAAGGATGGAACAAAGGGTGGAAGGAAAGAACGAAGGAAGAGAAGGCACGAGAGAAGGAAAGAAGGATGACAAGATGGGATGGGTGGACGGAATAGGTTGGGTGGATGGAATGAAGGATGGAATGAAAGAACGAAGGAAGAGAAGGGAAGAAGGAAGGAAAGACGGATGACAAGAAGGGAGGGAGGAGGGAAGGTTGGGTGGATGGAATGAAGGATGGAATGAAGGGAAGTAGGAAGGAAAGACTGAAAGGAAAGAGGGAGAAAAAGAAGGAAGGAAGGAAGGAAGGAAGGAAGGGTGGAATGAAAGAACAAAGGAGGGAAGGAACAAAAGAAGGAAAGAAGGATGACAAGATGGGATGGGTGGATGGAATAGGTTGGGTGGATGGAATGAAGGATGAAATAAAACAACGGAGGAAGAGAAGGGAAGAAGGAAGGAAAGAAGGACGACAAGAAGGGAGGGAGGAGGGAAGGTTGGGCGGATGGAATGAAAGAACGAAAGGGAAGAAGGAAGAAAAGAAAGACAGGAGGGAGGAGGGAAGGTCGGGTGGATGGAATGAAGGATGGAATGAAAGAACGAAAGGGAAGAAGGAGGAAAAGAAAGAAGGGAGGGAGGAGGGAAGGTTGGGTGGATGGAATGAAGGATGGAATGAAGGGCAGTAGGAAGGAAAGACTGGAAGGAAAGAGGGAGAAAAAGAAGGATGGAAGGAAGGAAGGAGTATAGGTATGGGTGAGATATTGATTAGAGGTTGGGGGATTTGAGAGGTTGATGTCAGACCCCATTTTGTCCCTTTCTCCCACTGCTGCTCTATCTTTCTTCTTCTCTCCTCTATTCCTGCTTCCCCTTCCTCCTCTGTTCTCTCTCTCTCTCACACACACACACACACACACACACACTCTGTATCTCTCTCTGTCTCTCACCCTCGCTCTCCATCCTCTACCATTTGCTGGTGATTATAAATAACCTATGGAAGACATTTTAGAGAGCGCAGCCTTGCCGCAGGAGCTGTCCCAGCAAATGGAATATAATAACCAACCCCCCCCCCCACCACCACCACTACCACCACCAGCACTGCCCCCCCCCCCCCCCCCCCCTTTTCGTGCTGCAGGTCCAATCGGTGCGGCAGGAAATATCAGTAATTAGGCAGAGAGAGAATAGTCTCCCTGCAATTACTGCCTGATATGTGAGACATTCGTTAAGCTTGTTAGCGGGGACTGCTAGGTTCATTAGGACAGGAGGGAAAGTTGATTAATATCCACGACGTCGACCACCTTTGCCGCACGTCCCCCCCCCCATAACTCTTATTCTCTTGCTCCCATCTGTCGACTGTGTACGATTTCACACGGCGACACTTACATAAAAAAAAGTAACCGTCGTGGAAATAGTTGTCTTTTGATGGGAGAGTGCGCTAAGTCCACTATCTTTGATGTCCCCTATGGTTCCTGAGCCATTTTTTTTTTAATGTTTTTGTTTTGGCACTTATGGATATTTGAATATTCATGGTGTGAGGTGACACGTGGGTGACAATACAGCATAGTGGTAAACTTAGAAAACTTTATTCGGTCACACTTTATTTGGATAGTCCAGTGTTGATACTCAACTTTGTATCAAATGACTATAATGTCTACTGCACAGAACTTGAAGACAGAACAAGTCCTTCCACTGTTTGTCATGGTAATTTGGCTAGTACAACATAAAATAGCGATTATGACATTTTAAGGGTTAGTTGCTATGGTGACAACGCAAGTCTGGTCATTAAAGCCGTAAAGTGTGTCACACTTGCTTGAGAACTGCGCGGATGTGTCTGTTAGCAAACTGTCAAAACTCAACTGAAGGCTAACTTTAGCGACGAGGTTAACGTAGCTTTATCAAAGCTAGCTCTTCTAGTCAACATGAGCATATTAGCCAACATTAGCATGTTAGCAATCCATGGCAGCAATGCGACAGAGAAGTTCCTTTGGTCCTTGCTGTAAAACCTCTCACCTCAGCGACTTGCCGTAAGTCGGTTTACACAGAAGCTAACCCAACGGTTCACACAAAAATGTCCGCCGCTTCGACCGTCCAGGAACGTTGATTTGAATGGTAATGACCGTTCTATCCATTCAAGCTCCGTTTCAAGTAGTTTCAAGTAAGCCTTTCGACAACTCCCAGAGAACTTGCCTGGACTTTTTGCATCCATGGGTTTTACATGTAGGAGGGGAGAGTGATAACGATAGCGATAGTAACGGTAGCCTAAGTAAGACAGTTTGTCCAGGTGAGAAAAAGTGAGTCTCGACCCTTACTCAAAACACAACATGTCTTGCAGCTGCATTGCATTCTGGTCCATTGAGGCTACTGTGGGTGGAGAAATTGGCATCTCTCCTCTTCTATGATGAATTTCTGTATGATTGTTGCAAAATGGCGGCTCTAGAAAGAAGCCCTTGCTCTTTGATTCTGAGGGACTGACATTTGACAACATTAACTGCTGATGTTATAGATAATTTTTTCTCTTAAACTCCATTGTAGCTGCGCTGGAAATATCTTGACGTGACATCACGTCATTTACGTTTGGCCACATCACCTGTTAACAGTGTTAAAGTGTTTTAGGATGGATTTTTCCTTTAACATATTGTCACTGTCAGGTGAAAACCTTCTCTTAAATGTCAGCGTTTCAGGAGCTAAGAAAAGCAGCCTTGTTTCAGCTTGACCACCATGTATTTTTGAGTTTATCCAATGGGGTTTTGAAAGGGTTTCATAAGACTAAGGGTGGTAGAATTTCTACAATGTAATCCTTCATCTGAAATGACAACACAATTATGATGTTTTCAGATGACAACAGTGAGTTGTGGCTATATGTGGAATTTGATTGACCATCTAATTTGCAGGTACTTCATGTAGAGTTGTTTCTCAATCCATCATAACTCAAAATAAAGGCATTTTTACTCAGAAAATTAACACAACTGTTTAGCTGTCATACACTGTCAGTCACACTATGAAAAGCCCAGACATTCAATTTAGGAGGGGAAGAAAATATGTCTTTCTGGATAGTAATCAAGTAAATCACTACATAAACAATGCCAGTAGTGGAGCGACGTGTTTTTGAAATGTCTGCCATTTGCAAGCACGGATTAAGCCTTTGAAGTTCTTTCAAACAAATGCAATTGCTCAAATAATAAAGTCAGGTAGAGGTTACCCACTTTGTCAAATTGAAAGTGGTGCAAAACTTTGCAAAAATTTAGGTGGTGACATTTTCATTTTTGTTTTGTTTTCATTTGTTTGTTTGTTAGAGTCACAGGATACATCTCACTTTGATTTTTTTTTTCTCCTTTATTTATTTTAGCACTCGTAAAATATGCCAAAGCAGAATGACAAGCCAAAATGCAAAGAAAAACAAAAGGATCAAAACTGACTATGAGTATGAAGGTAGATCAAATTAATATGAACAGAAAAAAGTTGATTTTCCTTCTGTTTTGAAAACTTTGAAACTGTGCAACCAAGTTAGAGTGAAGAGGAGTGGAGGTGGAGGGGATTTACGCCAAACAGAGACTACTGTTACTTTAAACTATGTTATTAGATTATAATTTGAACTACCATATGAATCATTAACACTCTTTTGTGCAAGTTAAAAATGATGAAAAAGGAACATCGGAACATCGGCCTTTATTTTCAACCTAGTTTTTTCGGAAAGAGAAAAACAGCTGAAAGCCACATGCAAACTGACGGCTCACACCGATCCATTACAGCACAAACAACACTATCAGGCTGCATGTCTTCCCTGAAGCGCTCTTTTAAAAAAAAAACACTGGCTGCTTTTCCTCACTGGTTTCAATGGAAAGCACACACTGTTCCCACCAGTGCCGAGCGCTTAACGTCTTTTTCAGAGAGAATAATATTTGAAATTTTAACAAAAAAAAAAAAGATGGGTTTTCCAACAATGCCATGAAGCGCCATGACCAGCTCTTTGCACCAGCATTTACATTTAAGGCGTTTAGCTGAAGGTCTTATCCAGGATCCAGAGCGACTTCTAATGAGAGCAACAGTAGAATAAACTTTCCTAGATCATCAACTTTAAAAGCAATCGATAGCAAGGAGGGCAAAGGCCATACTATGCTCAGAGTATAATCATGTAAGAGCAAAGTGCTAGGAAAGGAAATTGAATAGGAGGTAAGGAGAGCGATGACGGTGAATGGAGGAGGGTGTTTAAAGTTAATACTGTAGTACTGCCCATTAAGAACAAACCCTGTTAAAAATACATATAAATTAGATCTTTAGGGGCCGCTGATGTGCTGCACCTTAGAGTGTATATTTGTCATTTTTAGTTTAACAGCAAAAACATGCCTTGGTGTTTTTCTTAGCAGTACACAGTGGAATCAGCAGAAGTGCTGATTCTATTGTGTTCCAGCATTTTGTCAAACAGTATGTACAGTAACCATGACAAGAAGCAAACACAGAGACGTTTTCCAGTTTCTAAGGCTCGGATGACACCCCTCCAATATTTTGCAAGTAAACACTGCTGCCGTGCTCTGCATACAAATGCACACGCACAACTACACACACACACACACATTCGCATACATACGTACCAGCAGGAATGCGCGTTCACAGACATTTCTGTGCAGCTGTTCGGAGAGTACACACATGCCTGCCTGATTGCTTGCTCTCTTGTGCGCACACACACACACACACACACACACAGGTAAGTTACAGGCAGTTTCTCCGTGATAATTTACAAATGCTTAAAATGCAGGGGGCAGAGGCCATGGCAGCCGCTTTACAGCAGCCAGAATAGATCAATATACGCAAACACACACAAGCGCATTTGTCTGTTTGCACTGCGTCCATGTGCCAGAGATTATCCATCAGTGACCCTGCGATTGTGTCATTCCATTGAAATGCATGAGCGAAACAGCAGTCTAACACAACCAGCTTTATAGCCTGGTTCATTCAAATCTATAGAGGCTAAATTTCTCATTCTGCTGGTAATGTTTAAGAAACCTGCTGTAATATAGTATTCTATAGTGTATATGGGGAGAGCTTACTTTTTCTTCAGATTTCTATAGCAACTTAAATACTGAATGCATGAAGGTGCATTTCAGCCATAATCATACTATAAAGCAAGGAATCTCTGTCTGTATGTGTGTCCTTCGCAAACCTCGAGAACCATTCGTCCGATCTACTTCACACTTGGCGGGTGTATTGCTGGGGACCCAAGGACATGCAGTGTCGGATTGGACACGTGACACGTTCAATATTAATACACTTTTTTTATGAACTTTTGGTATATGTTTCCAGGAGCTCATTTCATGATTTGATCAGAATTTCTTTAAAACCCTTTTCACTTCTAAGTGCGTAAACAACATGATAAGCCAAACAGCACATTTCCCTCACTGCATAAACAGCAACTGTCACTGAGGCAATGGGAATTGATTAGTTTTGGGCTTTAACTGACACATCAGTTCAGTGTGACCTGGGTTTTCTTCACACAGCAGACAATTTTCACACTCAAAAGCCTCGATATCTCTCAAGCCAAAACCAAGCAATGCGGGGCTGTTCAATTTTTTGGAGGATATGCGTGAGATAATGTGTGACAAATATATTTTTTTGAGAGAAGTGTCTCATAGTTGCAGTATGATACAACGTAATGGATTGAGTGCTTTTTGAGAACATATGCGCCATTTCTCAAAAAGTGACTTTTTGGAGAAAGTTTTTACAGTTTTTTGACAAAACACAGACTCAGTCACAGTTTGATATGAAGCGTCAATGAACGCAATGAACGGTGTCAATGAATATAATTAACAAAATAACCACCGTCTCAGCTTGAACTTTAGGGTGTTTTAGCAGTATTCTGTGCAGCTACGTGTGAATTGGGAACACATTGAGAACATGTCAGAATTTGATTTTAAACTATCAACTGTCCAGGAACGCTCACAATTAACAGTCTAATTTTGAACTTATTTCTCATCTCTTTGGGTTTTTTTGGGGGGTTTTTTCGCCGGTGTCCTGTCTGACTGTCAACCCGTGAAAGTCTGCGAGCGTTTCCTGCCTCCCTCTCTGCAGACGTTTCATTAGCAGCTCGGGCGGAGTGTTAACTGGTGAAGTTGTCGACTCGCCGCGTTTTAAAACATTTTCCTTAATCGCGCCTTTTCAGCTAGGGGAAGTATTTCTCTCTTTACCACTCTACTGAAATTAACGGCAATGTGGAACTCTACCGGGGAAGAAATGGTTGAAATGTTCAATTTTAACTAGATTTCGGGGGAGTAGAATGTGGCTTTCCTTCAGCTGGGAGACGTATTAATTAATTGCACTAGTAAGTGGGATTCAATCAACCTTCATCCCCCTTTAAATCAGACCCGTCAGATGTGATACATTGATTGTATGACACCAAATATATAAGGTGGTGTTTATCTCAATGGACCAGGTAAATAAGACTGCCAATCTGGGGATCCTAATAAAGAATAAAAAATAAATAATCTCATTTCATGCATTCCGTCCAGTGCAATGCTCTTTCCCTTTCTGGACATCTGAGCAGATCTTGACATTTTGACATTAAGATGTAGGACGAGAATGGAGGAGTCCACTGTTTTCAGGCAGAAGTACTGGATCTGGTGGTTGGTTTTCTAAAAGCAAATCGGGTTCAATTCAGACTCATTTGGCTGCCTTTACTCATTCCATTTTTACATTTCTGGGTAGCACTTTACATTATGACACACAAATTACAGGGTAATAACTGTAATCACAGAGAAATTATCAGAAAGTAATTGGTCATTTCTGGTAATAACGAGTGACTATTTTTTAAATTACATCAATGTTTTTGTAATCATTACTGAATAATTACTATGTAATACTTTGGAAACATTGGTTTATAGGCTTCTCTCTTAAATGGAAGTTCTAGGTCATAAGACAGATGAGATTGTCACAGTATTGTTACTCAATTACTAGTTACTTTCTGATAATTTCTCTGCCATTTGTGTACAGTAATGTAAACTGCTACCCATTTCTGCTTTATGAGACAAATATTCTATATCTGTGAAGGACAGGAAAGGTGGAAGAGTGACATCTGAGGCCAGAGAAAGACCCACAAACATGACATCTTGTGTCATTCTTGTATGCGCCTTCGGGCTGCTGAATAGAGCGTTCTGACTCTTTTCAAAGTAAACAATGACAAAATAAATAAATAATCCTGAAACAGCATGCATAGAAATGTCAAGGTCAAAATATTTCATTTTATATAATCATTCTACATGACATGGTCAATGCTCATGTTAATGCTGGTGCAGATGAGAGGGCTATTGAGCCCCTTTTATCAACAACTCGTTTGGCCAACAGCCCTCTGCAAATGCTTTAATTAACGCCGTTACTGAACACTGTAATTTCTTTCACGCTTCCAATACAGCACATGAGAAAGAACGACAGCGAGACAGAGGGAGAAGGAAGTGCAGTTCCTCCCAACATCCCTCCCTCTTTATCCATCTACACATCCATATTTCAAAAAGACACAGATGCTAGCGTCCTCGGTCGCATCGGTGTAATCAAATAAAAACAGTCTAGCAGTCAGCTTCTCATGCAAACCTCGCTTGTAAACACGGCTGAAAGAAGGCCCCTAGACAGAATAGTCTGACCTCCAAAAAGCTATCGAGAACGGACGGTTGTTTTTGGCCGAACGATGCGCCATTCCACACGGCTGGGGATGCCCACGGACGGTCAAATTCAGCTGATTCCTGTAGCCTCTCCAGTCGCGCGATGTCAATCCAACTGAGCGTCTGTGGGATGAGATAGAACGAGGCATTCGGGGTGGAGATGCGCTACCAGCCCGGCCTGACAGAACAGTGGAAAAGTATCCGGGTAAACATGGGCTAACATCCCTTTGGAAGGCTTTCGAAAAAACCGAGTACCAGAAGCTGTTCTGCTAGCAAAAAACGGGATGAAACTCACTATTAGGCAGGTTTTGAATGCGCACATCGCATATTATCATCTGTATTTATTTCCCATATTTCCCTGGACTACCTCTCAAACTTTTATCAAATTTGTGTATGGATATATATATATATAAATATATATATTTTTCCACCCTCTGCAGTGTATCTGCTGTTCAAGGTGTCCACTTTTGTGATGCGTGAAATTTCCTCGCTGTCACTATCAGCTGTAAATCCACTGTTGGCTGGGACAGGAGCAAGAGGCTCTGGGGGTTATCGCACACACACACACACACACACACACACACACATACACACACATACACACACACGCAAAAGAAGCCAAGCCAGGCCAGGAGTGAGTGACTATGGCTGTTATCGCAGACATATCTCCAGACAGCGGTTATCCAAATCTGTGCACTCGGCTCGGCACAGCACACAACCCCAAACCTTTTAGACACACTTGCCTGGACAGATGGAAGGGGGAGACAGAGAGGGAGAGAGAGGGAGAGAGAGAGAGAGAGAGAGAGAGAGAGAGAGGGACTGTGTAGAATGGAACGGATGGAAAGGCAGTGGGGGAGAAATTGAAGAGGAAGGAGGGGGGAGAGATAGAGTGAGGGAGACTCAAACCATTTAGACATGCTATGATGGAGAGATAGAGAGACCCAAGACAAATGAGAGGAAATACACTGATGTGAGCGATGGAAGAACAGATAGAGAGGAAGCAGGAGAGAGAGATGACGCCCCGTCTGTATTAAGCTGCTCCATGTCAGGAAATTGGCCACTGACCCCCATGCTCTCTTACAGCCCATCAGAACTGTCCCTCGAAAATATCCCCCTTAGCAAGCCGTTTAGTCTCGTATTGAGTCTTAAACTCTTATAGTCTTTAAAAGGAGTGAATTGGAGCGAATGTCACTTCTCCAACGTGTCAGTATCTTGAAGTGTACGAGTACCGAGATCATGTCATGATGATTCAAGAACTGATTCAAGAACGTTCACGAAACAAGTTGAATGCGTTGGAAGTGAAATCATCTAACTCCCACGTGTTTTAAAGCTATTAAAGTTGGACTAAGTAAGATTTGATGCAAAAATACACTGGAAACAGAGAAAAACAGAGAATTCCCCACTAATCGAGATGCTAGAGATTCGCTTAATTTGCCCAGATGAAGTTCCGGTGTCGGGTGTGGTCGCTTCTCGAGAAAATGGATCTAATGTTGGCGAGTCCATCTTTCTTTGGACGGAGCGCTCGCTTGCTGCTGTTTAGTAGACAGTTTGCATTTCGTTGTTAAGTTTTGATTCGTTGCTTCCTATGGGTCGAAAGGATTTTCCGCCAATGACCGTACCCAACACCAATGGCATGGCTAATTGGGCCGGTTGTGTGAATCGGGATGGAACTGTTTCATACACTGACCAAGTTGACTTGCCGCATGACTTCATCGCTGACGGTCTGTGCAGTTTCACTGGCCCTCTCTCTTCTTGTTATTTCGGGTTTTTTTTTGTGTCAGACTGGCATTGGCACACACACACACACTGGTACTGACACACCCTTATACCTCACCTCACTCAAATGAACACTCCATGCGCACGTGCAGATCCACGGACGCGAGGAAGAGTCACCGGTGTCACTGGAGTTTAATATTCAAGCAATTTCTGCCTCACATGAATTCATTTTGTGCTGTTTAATAGTGATAATTTCAGTCTGCAATAGTCTATCACTGATTTCAATACAATTTCTCTCCCTCTCTTACGTTCAGATGCCTGACAACTACGTTTTCCCGCAGACGAAACATTATCTTTGATCGGGCGATAAAGTGAACAATGATGATGTTTCGACGTACCTGTTACTATGCAGATGTTCATTCATGACTTGAAGGGACACTTGTAGTAAGGGGGGGAGGGGGGGGGGGAGGGTTGCCAGGTTCTTAGCGACAAAACCCTCCCCATACCAGTTAAACCCAACCCCAAAACAGCCCAATGATCAATGAAGCCGGTCCAAAACAAGAGCCCAACACCAAAACTCCAAAATAAAAGCCTGCCAAACCCTATAAACAGCGTTTTGAGCCCAACGGCATTTATACCATTGCCAAGTATACTGAAAACTGCAAACCTGGCAACATGAGAGGCAGCAGCAGATGCAAACTGGCTTGTCACCATACGTTTACGAGCTTCAGAACAAGTTTGAGTTTGAGTTTTCCTCATAAAATCTTGTTTATTCACAAATGCCATTGCGACTTCCAACTGAAAATGACAGAACGCATCACATATTATCTTCACTTTTATGTATTTATGTCCTTTTTTATCATTGTGTAGTTGTGAATTCTAATTGGGAATAATCAGCTACTATTGCTGATTAATATAACACAATCGGGATTCAACCTATATCCAGTTCATGAAAGCTTTTCCATCTGCTGTTCTAAACAGCCGGTGTCTAGTAGGCCTTTCCTGGGAAAAAATCCACAGAAAGTGATGTGTGTTTTGCATTCCCACCACTTCGAGATGGATACATATTTTTCACAGCGGATTAATCTCCTGCCAATTAGACGTTAGAGATGTTTGTGCATCCGAAAGAGAAAAATCACACCTACTACAAATCTGTCTGTCCTTTCAAGAGTACGCGATGCTGCTCATCTGTCCTCTCCAGTGTTCATCAAATTGTCTCTCTGTCGGTTTTGTCTGTGTATATATCTGTCTGCCTTTTTCGAGAGAGCCAAAAAAAAAAAAAAAAAAAAGCCCTAACTGTCCTTTCAAAAGTGCATCAAATGGTCTGTCTGCTTGCCATCCTGTCAATCTGTCCTTTCAAGAAGGCAAATCTGCCTGTCGGTATCTTTCTGTCCATTCAGGAGTACATACAACTTCAAACTCCTCTCTTTCTGTCCGCCTCTCCTCACACCATGTCCAACCTCTCTCCATCGTTCTCTGTGGCTTGAATTGGTAGGTCTCTCTCTCTCTCTCTCCCTCTCTATCATGCTTTCCCTCCCTCTTCTTCCTCTTTCCATCTCTCCATCACCGCATGGCTTAATGGTTTGCGTCTTCCCCCCCCCTCTCTCTCCACTTCTCTTTTCCATTTCTCCGCCCTCGTTATGTCTGTCTCTCTCTCTCTCTCTCTGTCTCTCTCGCTCTTTAACACACTCTCTCACACAGACAAGCAAAGTCTTGAGGGGAGAGAGAGAGAGAGAGAGAGAGAGAGATCTATAATACATCTGGAGGAGTTGGTCAGAAAACTTTCCACTTTGTCAAGGCGGAGCAGATGGAGGCTGGGGTGGTAATGACACACACACACACACCATACACGAACACATGCATGCAAGAAAACATGCGCGTTCGAGCCTACACACACACACACACACACACACACACACACACACACACACTCACTCACTCGGTGTGGTAATGATGCGGCTGTCATTTTGCTTCAGTGTGGAAGGAGAAGACCTATGCTGGTTGACAGACACTCTTCAGAGCCCTGCTAGAGATGGCTAGGCTCTCTGACACCTGCAACCTGAGTGTGTGGGTGTGTGTGTGTGTGTGTGTGTGTGTGTGTGTGTGTGTGTGTGTGAGAGACAGAGACGAGGCGAGAAGGAGAAAGACAGAAGGTGACAGACAGAGACAAAGAGAAAGAGACACAGAGTACACCTGTGTGCACGTACAGTACATTTTGTGCATTTAGCATACAGTATATGTATGTGTGTGTGTGTGTGTGTGTGTGTGTGGGTGCAATGATGTATGCATGTGTGTATGCGGATGGACTGATGCATTATACAACGCTGTCTTGCCATGCCATCCATTCTCCTGCTGTTGTCAATGTAGATGGACACAGACAAGAGATCTGAGCCAGAGACTAGCGCACACACACACACACACACACACATACACACACACACACACACACACACACACGGTAGAAACCAGAAGGTAGTGTACATGCTTGGACTTCTGAAATCCATTTTCAGTTTTCATCTTCTTCTCTTTCCCGTCATCTATCTATCCTGTCTCCTCTGTCACCATCACTCACCGCAACTTCAATCACTGATTTACTCTACAGTCCCCATGGGATTGAGTGTGTGTGTGTGTGCGCACGAGTGTATTTGAGGGAGAGAAATGGATTTTGCTGTGTGTGTGTGTGTGTGTGTGTGTGTGCTTCTCTACAGCACATGCCTGTGTGTGGGTTTTTGGTGCAAAAGTGCTTTCGTATGCATATGTGCACTCATAGATGCATTTTTGATCACACGTCTTTGTATTGGGTGATTGGTGTGTGTGTGTGTGTGTGTGTGTGTGTGTGTGTGCATGCATGCTCTATGATCTCCTTCAAGGACTTCGTATCAAAGGCGAACACGCCCCTCGCGTCACCCGGGGACGCGAGTGACGCCGTGTTGCCATGGCGCCGTTTCTCTCGACCCGGCTGACGGGATGGGCGGGTGTGGTGTGGTGAAATGCATTCTGGGTAGTTCGAGAATCACTTTCTAGCTGTGCAGTGACTCACATTATACTGCACCGGCGATCCAGAAGAATGCATGCACACACATACACACACACAGGATCCCCGCTCTAGGTTGAATCACAGGTCAATAAGCTAACAGACGGCTGCTTGGATGCGTACAATCTGAAAAACTGTAAACTATCTCCCTGTGTGTCTGTCTCTCTGCAGGATAGTGTTTTCAAAATGTAATGGAGATATTTGTAATTAGCTGTATGTCGTACTGGCTTCACTCAAGCAGTGATTATCAGATGGGAGTATAATAGTCACACTGCGGTAGCAATTTAATGCTAGCCTCATTAGCTAAACAGTGGTGTTTCTCAACCATGTGCCGTTGTATAAGAAGAGTCTAAAAGTTTTCATTCCAACCCAATGCTACACCAGCTGATTTCACTGATTAGCTGAAGGTCTACTAAGCAGCCTAGCAGCAGAGATAGCCTACTGAGCTTGCTAAATGAAATGTCCATAAAAACGCAGCTGCCAAACCAATGGCCAAATGAAAGTGATAATCCATGAGATTCTTCTTTTACTTGATTTTGACAAGTCAGTAACTTACAAGAATCTAATGCAAATGAACTTCAAGAGTCTTTAGTCTTTGGTTCTTGAAGCACATTGCATAAGAAAAATGTAGAATTATCTCAACCCAATGGCAGAATTTTTCACTCGATTTAAGAAAAATAGGATTTTAAGACAGAATATGAGACTAAATGACTTGTTGGGTTAAGGTTAGCGGGTTAGTGTTAGGCATTAGGGCATTTTTGCAGGGCATTGTGGGGGCTGAAGATCCTATATGCCGCGGCATCATGTTTGGTTAAGGTAGACGGGTGATGAAACAGGCCCAGGGCAGCGTGTCCACTCGAGCCTGCTGCGCACTGAAGCCTCTGCTAGCGTTAGTGCCGCGAGGGGCGAGAGCCAGGTGTACCTGTTATGGTCTGTGCCCATGCTGATGACATCTCAGTCCTCCTAGTCCGGGACAGACAGGACCCTCCAGGCCTCAGAGAGACACCTCTGGGTGTGTGAGAGATCATCCGCAGCCAAGGTTAACCGGGAGGGCGATAAAAGCTATGTTATGTCTTGTGTGGTGTAATGTAGGGAAGGGCAAAGTGCTACAGCAGTCCGGAGAGGCGCAGCGGGTTAGAGGATGACTAAGACTCCGGACATTTTTATTCCCGGCTTTGGTCCTTTCTGTGTCTGGCTTGCAAGTTCTTCTCGTGTTTGTGTGTATTTTTGCGCTCCGGAGTCCAAAGTCAGGTGTGCTGGAGACTCTAAATTCCCCCCTAGTTATGAATGGGAGTGTGAGTGATTGTCTGTCTATCTGTGTTAGCCCTGCGATGGCCTGAAGACCCGTCCAGGGAGTTCCCCCGCCTTCTACCCAATGCATGCCGGGACAGACTCCAGCCCCCCTTGTAACCCTGAAAACGATTAAAACCGGGTAAAGACAACGAACGAATGTTGAGATTTCTTATTGAGTGCCGGAAACCTTTTTAACCCCTCTGGATAGGTGCTCATTATTACTAATCTGGTCACACTGTCAATGCGTCACCACTTAGCTGTACCGAACCCCCTCCTGGAGGCCCGCCTCCACAGCGAAACGCTAATTTTATTCCGGTCTTGCCAACGTTGGCCCCCGAGCCGCCGCGCTGTAAGATCTGCCAGTGAAATGAAGAGGGCAGGAGCCGGTGGATCGGAGGATCGGAGGCTCCGAGACTCCAGGCGTTCAGGCTCCTGTTAACCGTAAGCGTTATCTGCTGGAAAGATCTGGCACGGGCGCCCCCCCCCGAGGAGGGCTGGCGGTTTTGCGGCCGGACTGCCAGTTCTTTCCGATAAGCCGGGAGGGGTTGGAAACGTGTTGTTTTTTTTTCTTCTGTGGGGCTGTATTCAAGTTCGTTTTTTTTCTCTCAGTTTTCGTCAGGCGAAAATGTCCGTCTAGCGGATCGGGAGAACTAAGGTGTGGGGGAGTTGGCCTATGAACTCCATGTTGATGTTTTAGGGCAGAATCTACCCACAGTATGCTGGTCCATGATATTGTGGAGTTCCGGAATGTGCCTATCGCAGTATATGCTGATAAATTATACAGTTGAGTCTTGGTGGAGCTGTGTATACTGCTGGCTGCGTGACTCTGTGTGTACTGTTGCATGCTGTGTGACTTTATGTATGCAAATGTTTCCGCTTTGACCCTGCAGTGGGTGTGTGGCTGATTTTATTGTCTGCAGGGATGTGTGTATAGCATGTGCATATGTGTGTGGGTGTGTAAGGAGGTTTGATTTTAGGATTGTCTTTCCCTTAGTGTTTTTTAATGATATGTTTTATTAAATAACATCACTTTAATCAACACACAAGAACACATCCGTGTCGCCGCTTTTTTCACCTTTCTCTTTCACACACACACACCCTGCTTCTGTACCCGATAAAGGTCGCTGCCATTTAACTAAACAACAGTTGCACTCACCAAAGGTCAGCTATGTGCTGTGTACATAAACAGATAATTAAAAGGTCCCTGATTCGAAGGTACGACGATTTACCTTGCGGTGGAGAGGATCGCGGAAGGTTATCGCCGCAGCAGCCCTGTCTTTTAGCATTCATGCCTTCCTTATAAATGCCATAGCTAACAGTTCTGACAACGTATCCCCAGGCGTTTCCGTCAGCGGGAGTGAGTCGGTCTCCTTCAACCCCACGGTTCATGCTTTTTTGCTCCAGACCTTTTGAAGTGTGAAAATCGACTAACGCCTGACGATGTCAAAAAGAATCCCCATGCCGCCCACTCATGTACTAAACGCTGAGCAGATTTTTAGAGGATGGGGCGGCTTGAGAAAAAAAGAAAAAAAAAATGCCTCGGCTTTAACCTTTCGTCCGCCCGAGGAAGGTTGACTGAGCAGCCTGAGTTCACACTCATTCACAGGTGGGAGCTTCCCAGTATAACCATCTTCTACTGTTGGATAGAGCCACTGGAGGTTAATAGCTTCCCTCAAAAGGCACATCAGTGGTATCTCATGGGGGAAAGTGACATTGGCGGTTCTCCAATTTCCAATTCATACTCTATATCATAACTTCCTTAGTGATCTGGGGATTTGAAGTGGCGACCTTTCGATCAAAAGCTCACTTCTCTAAGCCTAAAGGACACAGTTGTCCCATCACATTCTGCTGTCTCCACCCTTAAATTGATGTACAAGTAAGGGGATTATCTGAACTAGTTTTGCACATATGTACAGCGCTCAGTTATACATAAAACCACCATTTCCCATGTTTCCTCAACCGGGAAATGTGGATGATAAGGTACTTAAGTCACCGCAAAGCTTTAAAATGAGCCAATATTAAATTTACATAACATTGACCTAGGTTACAGATGAAGCAGTAGTGATACACAAGGCGATTGTTGGCATAATGTAAAAGGGAATAAGATGTTCCTATCGCTGTTGAGGCAACTTCTTGGCCAATCAGAACCGCCCGACAAGTTGCCCTTTGCCTCATTGCCCTTTACCTTCACAGCTACTTGAAAGAAATCTGAAATGAAAAATTCAGCCCGAGTTTAAACTGATAGACAGTCTCTAAAGGTGGGAAGGCCATCTATTAACGGTGGGAGGAATCCTAAATGCATCATAACCTGACTCCCGCCCACTGATCTGTCTAAACAGCATTAGCGGCTGGTAAGTGTCTCCTGACTCCCACATGTCTTCCCGAGAGGTCAGCTCACTCAGTTCTGTCACTGTAGGAGCCTTGAATTGCCTTTGGTGCGGTTTCATATTTGACCTGACGCCATGAATAGTCAAAATCCAATACCGACCCTTGCAATGTGCATCCACCACCAATATTCGTTTCTCAATAGATGCACAACAGCAGACCTGCATCTCGTTAAAGACAGCAAAAATCAGCCAAGGAAAAAACACATTATCTTTGTTGCCCCGCTGCAGTTCAAATACGTGTTTGACTAATTGAAGTAAAACAAAAGCATGCGACTTCAGCGTGGGTGGCTGGCCATCTCTCTCTCGTTCCTTTCTTCATCTCCGTTTTACTGTTACATTTTAGGCATTTAGCTGACGCAGTTAGCCGGAGTAATTTGCAATGAGTGCTTAATAAGCTTCAACTTTTAAATCACAAATTTACTAATGGAAATTAAAGGAATAGCTCACCCAAAAACAAAAAAAATAAATGGCTGTTATCTACTACTTCTCCCATTGAAATGGAGGAAAGGTTGTGTGTTCACATCGAGAGCGTGAACACAAACATTTAGGTGCGCACATGCATGAACACTTTGGAAACGACTGTAGTGAAGACTGATGCAAATATAGGTCTTTTGGACTGCAATGGTTTGGCTTCAGAACACTTGGATTATACAGCATGAGTTGTTTGGAGTAATTCTATGGTCAATTTTATGGTTTTTGCCCTATTTAGAACTCTTAAGAACCAGTCCCCAACTTCTTCAGTTCTTTTGGCGAAGGCTGACATGGAGCTGCGCTAGCTAACTTGCTGTGTGTTATGTGGAAATACAAACTTCAACTGTGTTTGTGAGTAGATAATGTCAAAATGTTAATTTTGGGGTGAACTATTCCTATGAGGAGTGCAAAGGTCAGAGCCTCCGTGCGCTGACACTGCTGTCACTATAGAACGACCATGTTAGAGCAAGGTAATAGGGAAAGAAATAGAATAAGAGCAAAGGAAACCAAAATAATTGATTTTTTTGTCCCTTTCTATGATGTTTTTCTTCTGTCTCCTACTTTTCTGTCCTTTTGGCAACCAAATACACCCCTGGGAAAGAATTAATCAGATCTCACAGTCCCAGCTATACACAGGTAATTATGGAGTAAAGAGCAAGACACCTACTGAGCAATGAGGCTTGGTCAAAAAAGTTTTTTTTATAGATGGTTGCACTTGGTTTACCATGCCAGAGCCTCAAAAGGCCTTGAAGGTTGACGCCTCACAGCGAGATCAGGTAAATCAAGCGCTCTTTATGTTTCCAACTACCATTTCCCCTCAGCCTGGGCAGAGAAACGCATAACTCACCGCAGAGTAAAGACAGAGAGAAGCCTCCCGCCTCGTGGCGTTACATTCACTTCATGATGGCTGCCTTGCGTGCCTAAAGATACTTTATCTGTCAGCTGCCATAAATCAGTGATGCGAGGATGTGGCCGTGCTTTAATGTACATTTTGCTGTCAAGGAGAGATGAAGAAGTACGCTGGGAGAGAGCGGCGGAATAACAAAGCAGGGGGAGGAAGAAAGACAGGAGAGGAGCCCAGAGAGAGAGAAAGGGAGAGGGTGAAGAGAGGGCCAAATGAGTAAAAAAATCACCAATTTTCCCATTGGTAGAGGGGCATGACACTAGAGGAAGAACTGGAGGACATAGGGTAGAAATGCAATAAAGAGAGAGAGAAGAAAAGAGGTGATGCAGGGGCATGAGGAAAGGAGAGGAAAGGTGAAAAGAGGAGACGAGAGGAGAGGAGAGAGAGAGAGAGGGTAAACGGGAGTCGCAGGCGGTTTTCCATACCGGAACAAAAGATGAGGAGGAGGCGACAAGTTAATGGGCTGAGGGAGGAGGAGGAGAGCGAGAGATACGAACAGAGGGAGGGAGGGAGGGGAGGCGAGTGTCTCCCAAAAAGCAGGCCAGTGTGTAAGTGTGGCAGCCTCGCTACCCCCAGGCTTCCTTTACTCTCATGCTTCCCCAGAGAAGCAATTAACAAAGAAATTATGGCGGAACAATTCACCCAAAGGCTCCGGGTGTCTCTCATGCCGCTTAAGTGTGCTAATCACTTTTTTCATTACAGTACAGACAGAGAGAGAGGTGGAAAGATAGAGAGAGAGACAAAAAGATCGACAGAAAGAGAGATAGAGACAAGGATGGAGACAGACAGAGAACATGTATTGTGTGCGGTCTCATGGATGTGTTCATGGTGATGACAAACCTAATGAATTCTCAAATTATTTGAATGTGATTTCCGCTCTGGCTCCCTAGTTCCCTTCATCTTGTATATGGAGTTTATATGGAACACAGTAACGTTAGGCTACCTGGCTAGCTAGCTAACGTTAGCAACTGAACTGTTAGCAAACATAGCGTGTAGCATATTACGAACATAAATGTACTGCTTATATGCCAGTACCTACATTTATGATAACAAGATAAACATGGCAGTGTGTTCCACTACATGCGGTGTCTCTTTTTGGTAATATATTTTGTGATATTTTCATAATGTATTCATATTTTAGGCTACATATATTGCATATGAATTGTGACCCCTTTATTTACGCAGACACATAACACTCCCTGGCTATTGTTAGAGAAGTGGACACTCTTTGAGACCTGATCTTCATTAGAGGTTTCATGGTACAGGTAAGAAAAAGTGAAAAATTACAAAGTTCAGGAAACCTATTTGCATTTAAAAAATGTCTTCTATGCCATTTTGTAAAGATGTAGAACACCAATCCTCCAATTTTTCCACATATATCAAGTATAGATAATTTATTTAGGTAACGTACTGGAATGCAGTTACATTTTTTGTATTTAGAATATGTAACGCCATTACAACTATTTTGTAACTATGGAAGAAGATAAGAATCATGTGAACTCTATATATCTATATGTATGTGTATACATGTATATTTATATGTATATGAATATGCATATGTATGTGTATGTACAGTACATCCATCTATCTATCTATCTATCTATCTATCTATCTATCTATCGCCCAGAAGTAAGTTCTCCTGTTGTGTGATATCAGTGATAATCATTTGCATATGACTCGGATTATGGGAGATTAAAATCACAGCTAAAATGTGAGATTTATAGTTGAAGTAAAATTAGCACAATAATACAACTGTATGTCTGTGTAGATTCATTTCAGTCATCCAGGTAGTAAGATGTCCAAAATCCACTGGACTTAAAATGAAGAGCTGACGTTTCCCCACTCATCCGAGAGGCTTCTTCAGTTCTAATACAACTGTACTCCTTTTTTTTTGGAACTACGGCTCAGAAGAGAACAGACTTGATTTGTAGAAACAGATTTTGACCGCACCTTGATGAAGTCTGTCAGTTCCCAGCTATAGGGGAGCGAAGAGGCTCACTCCACTGCGGCAACTACGGCGTGTTAAACATGCGAGCGAGGAAACGCGAGACAGCGTCGTGACACAAATACCTCACACCTGCTGTCCCAGATTACAGCTTCACTGCAACACTGTCACTGTCATTACCTGAGGAAGTGCCGCTCGTGCCGCCCGCCCTTCCCTACCCCGCTCCTCCGAACAAACTCCTGCGTTCTAATTAAACCCAATCACACCAAACGCGCCTTACGTTTGCACCAAAAGAGGCTCTATAAATAAAAACGGAGGTCTTCTAATTTGGGCGTTCAGGCAGGTAAAGGCTTGGAAGGTGGCGCCTGAACTCTTCTCCACCTCGCTGGGAGAGACAAACAAATGAACCGCCTCATGTCGGAGCGAGCCTGCTGTGCTCATCGTAACTCAAAATTCTCAACTCAAGTCTGTATTGCCACAGGACATGTACAACTCCTGTTTCACTGTCGGCTGCTTTAGGTTCTTGTATGGACATTTTAGGTCATACATTTTAGTAGTGTTGTAGTCGAGACCACCTAAACCGAGACCGAGTCAAGACCAAGACCAGAGCGTATCAAGTCCGAGTCAAGACCAAGACTTTGAGGGGGCGAGACCGAGTCAAGACCAAGGCCGAAGGGGGGCAAGACCGAGTCAAGACCGAGACCAGACCAGACCAATGCGAGTCCATTTTCAAGACCATGTAATCAGAGTGATGGCTCAACATTTACACCATTTCTCTGCTAAAATTCAAAAAGAAAGAAAGCATTATTTAGGAATTTAAGTAAAATACAAATGGATGTACAGTATGTACTCAGTGACAGAAGGCAATCCTTTGAAACATTGCAATTCAATTTCACTGACCTTTGGAAAAGCTGTGGACAGTGGGCAGAATGAAACAGAAGTGTTAAAACACCCTGAGCACATAGCTTCACTAAAACATTCAAAATTATTATCAGGTTATAGCTGACCCTTGCTTTTATGTCACAATGTATAATTATTTTGATTTCTGAAATGAGAAGAAACATAAACTTACTGTCATGTATAGGCTACAAATTGTTTTTATGTGATAGTGTTTTGACTTTGACCAATGTGACAACTTGCCCCGCTCTCCCCTACTCAATCTGCCAGAGCCCCGCTGTGCAGACGAAAGTGAAACTTAAAATTCCACAATTTACTCGCCTGTGTTAGTAACGGTATAAACAGTAACCTGATAACACGTCTTCTGCTGCACTACAGACTTTAACGGTAACGTTATTACCTTGTGGAATTTAAGCCTAACATTAGTGAAATTATAATTTAACCGATCACTGTCTCGCAATGCTTTAATAACGCGTTGAATTGAACGGGCCATGTGCCTGTATAGAATCGGTGCTTGTTCTTAGAACTGTTTTGCAAAACTCTCTGTGATTTCTGTAGGCAAATTGTATTATTCTCATTCTCTCCTCCTCAGCCACACATGGTGCTCTCTCCTCCTGTATCCTGCGTTCTCTTTCTTGGCGCAGCTCAGAGGGGGGTGAGTGAGGGTGGCAGCGTTTAATGGTTAATAAACTTTCAAACTTAAAATAAGCCAAGTTATCGGTTGCAATTTGAAGGGGAAAAGTTTTATATCCAATCACAGTAAAAAAATAAATAAATCAGACAATGCACCGGCAGGTAATGATGTTACTGCACTTGTGGTCTCGACTGGTCTTGAAATAAAATTCCGAGTCCTCTTTGTCCGAGACCGAGTCAAGACCGAGTAAAAATGCAGTCGAGTCCGAGACGAGACCGAGACCATCACAATGTGGTCTTAAGACCGGTCTCGAGACCAAGACCGATCTCGAGTACTACAACACTACATTTTAGAGCCGAAAACTATCCTCAATCCGAGAAATTAGGTAAAAAGCAGCAGTTTACTCGATTTCCAGAATGGGGCTTTAAAGAATATGACTCTTAGAAGAGTGAGATTTATCCAATTTTATTGCTTGTGGTCCAAGTGAAACATCTTTCACAGCATTTATTGTAAAAATCCATGGTTTTATTGGTGTGTGTGTGTGTGTCGGTGGGTGGGAAGGCAATGTTTTTTGTCCTTTTGACAGGAGTTGAATACAAAACAAGACAAAAGGTAAACTTGATTTATCTTGATTACCTCATGTTGCGAGTGAAACATCTTGCATAGAGCAAAATCCCAAGTTGCCATAGCGTTAACTATAAAATGTTTTATTTGTGTATGTGTCTGTGGGTGGGAGAGCAGTGTGTTAGTTTAGTTTTTTTGGTTTGAAAGTGGAGGCAGCTGTAAAGAGGCGGCAGTGTTTCTTCTTTCCTCCCCCCCCCTGGAGGCTTCTGGGGTGTGAAATGGCTGAACACAGCTCAGTGGCCACCACTACCGAGACAGACGTGAACATGCAGACACAGACAAGCACACACACACACACACTAAATACGTCAGCCGCACTGTCGGAACAGCTACAAACCATGGGGGACGGAAATTACAGACCAGTTTACCCCACATCGCTAGCTAGATAGTTAGAAAGTCCTTGAAGAAAACTGCACTCGACGTGAACCTGCCTAATCAACCGAGTGACCACTGAACCACACTGTAAGACCATAGACCCAAAAGTGTGTAAATAATGATTAAAAAGCAGCTGCTCAGACTTTATCGGCTCAGTTTCAAATTGATGCATAACAAGTACAGAATGTTTGCAGTTGTTAAAAGGACATTCTGTTAAAAGCATTTTGTTTTTGCCGACTGGTTGTGCTGGTGCCAAAATGAAGTTACAAAATGTCATTTTTCTGAGCAGAGTTTTCTATTCAAACTCAATTTGTAACAATCTACATTAAGTGTCATTAACTAATGTTAACTAATGCATTTATTAACATGAATTAAACATGAATAACAACATTAACAAAGATTAGTTAATGCTAAATGCACATGAACAACCATATTAATTAATGTTGTTATGCATGTTTGTTAATGTTAACTAATGTGTTTACTAACATGAATTAAACATGAATAACAACATTAACAAAGATTAGTTAATGTTAAATGCACATGGACAACCACATTAATTAATGTTGTTATACATGTTTAACAATGTTAATGTGTTAACTAACATGAATTAAGCATTAACAGTGACATTAACAAAGATGAGTTCATATTAAATGCAACTGCATGAAGTAATGTTGTACATGTTTGTTAATGGCTAAATTGAAACCGTCTCTATTAAATCTAAATCTATTACTTAAGCACATCCTGGCATTATTAAAGTCAAAACAAGCCTTACCTAATGTGAATAGTGTGACTTTTTGACGATCATTCCTCTTTTGGTCTAAATATTCAGTGTTAGTTTCTAATTTTCATTGCACAAATACTTCCCTTTAATGGTCACAGAACAGTTCATACCCATTTTATCAGTTAAGTTAGGGACTACAAATGAAAATGACCTATTTTTTGCTGAATCCAGTGCAGGCCGGTGTTTCATTCCTGTCTGCTATTTAATCGCACATCGTTCCTGAAATACAAGCACTAAATTGTATTTTTTTTTTTTGTATTTCAACAGCAGACGGAGCAAACTACTCCGACTCTCTCAAGGGCACGGCACTCTGGAAACCTTTGAACGCAATTCCATTACAAAACGCGCGGCACTTTTCAAACCCCTAATTCCGAGCCCGCTTACCCCCCCCCCCCCCCCCCCCCCCCCCCCCAAACAGCTGGGGATTGAACGGCGAAATCACAAGTCTCTAAACCCGCCGACGTCTTTTTGATTGAAGCGGTCGTTTCCAAATGAGAGCGGAGAGCGGCTTCCCCCCCCGCCGCCTTCCGCCTCGTCCATCCATCCTCGTTACAAAAAGCCCCCCCCCCCCCCCCCGTCCTCGCCGCCACTCCACTCCTGAAACTGCCCCCGGTATTAAGATTGACTCTTCAATCCCCGGCGATCGATGCCGTCACTTACCGGCTGAGTCACACCGCTGATTACAGCGTCCCTCAATTTACAGTGCTGTTGGTGGAAGAAAAGGGGAGAGAGAGAGAGGGGGGGGGGGGGGGTGAAACCGGCAAATGAGTTTTTGGACGCTCCGCTGGGCCCCCCCCCCCCCACCACCGCTGTCGCCAGGTATAGATGGTCGCGAGGAAATGGCTTTACAGTCTACAGTAGGCGATATGAATGGCTTCGCGGCGAATCAATTTCTCCTCAGATGACTTGGAAAATCACCCTCCGAGGAAGGCTGCTCAGTTTGCTGCGCTCCGTCTGGATGCCGGATGACACTGTGTGAACTCCGGTTGTATGGCGATGTGGAAAGACAAACAAAAGCATGAGTCTCCTGGATAGACACACACACACAGAGAGACACACACACAGAAAAAACACTCTCCGAGTCATGACAAAGTGAAAATGGATTGCGCATGTCATGTCATAACAGACTGAAGAAGCGAAGTAATACGTTATCATATATTTATGAACAGGGGGACGCTGCAGGTCAGTGTGTGTCTCCGGCTGAAGGACGACACACACACACACACACACACACACACACTACAGACACACAGACTCAAACACACATGAGCCTACACACAAACGCATACACGCGCACACACGCGACCTATTACCCGCTGTCAAGCTGGAGGAGAACAGTCGTTTAAAGAGAAAAACACATCAAAACCAAAGTTTGCTTAGGAAATCAGTCAACACATTTCCCTCTGATTCCACATTAAAGAGGGAGAGGGAGACAAAAGGCAGCCGTTTCTCTGACAGTTCTCACGCTGGATTACGGAGCGGGGGAGCGGGGCGGCGGAACAAAAACTCATCCTGTACGGTGACTGACATACAGTATTATATCTCTGTGAAGACATGAGAGAAAAACACGAGTGGGAAGACGCGGTATTAAAATGAACGGGCGCTTCACATCTCTTCGCTGGTACAGAGGCCCCCCCCGCGTGTGATTTTTCCACACAAACAACAACAACAACAACGGCGGAATGGGAGAGAAAAGCCTCAACAGCGAAGAGCGGCCTGTTTAGTCGCTGATGAATTATGTTGTCTTTATTTCCACTAGGGTTAGACTGTTTTATGGATTTTGCTGATATATCAGGCCGATATTGGCTTTTTATCAAAAAGTTGGATATCGGCCAGTCAGTGTAGTCCGCGGCCAAAATGATGGAGGTTCCTCCTTGACCAAAAAGTACATTAATTCCTCATAAAAATGCCGAATGTATAGCAAAACTTCCCCTACCATATAGTGTGGTGGGTCTTGCTAACCCACCTAAAAGAATTTTGTCTGGGTTTCAGTGGAGAGTTTTAGTGTCCCATGATGGCCTAAATGCTGTTTCAGAGGCTTTTGTAGCCTGCCAAGAATAACATTGTGGGAAACACTGAATTCTTGTCAATCTTTGGACTATCTTGGCCATGAAAATGATCGAATTTAGTTTGCATTTTGGCACAAAATATCAGCTATCTGCAGCTTTGATCCAAAAACATCGCGATCAGTATCAACTTTCTAAAAGTCAGAATGGTCAAGCCCTAATTTCACATTTTACAGTACCAATCAATCATTAAATTAGTCAATTCTATGCATGTATGTATGTATGTATGTATGTATCTATCTATCTATCTATGTAACTATCTATCTATGTATCTATCTATCTATTTATCTGTCTATTTTCCTCTCTACCTCCTCCCCCCCGTCATTTCCTCGGCTCTTATTGTCTGGGCTGATCTTCATCAGGAGTCTTAATGAGTTCCATTGGAGCTCATTTGAGGATGTGATTAGATCCCTGCTAATAAATTATGTGTGTTCTCAGCAGGTTGCTTTCCTTGTGTTGCGCCCCGCTCAGCGTGTGTGTGTTTGTGTGTTTCTTCAAGGATGGAACAGAACGGCAGCAGAAACCTGCTCTTAAATGTCATTTTCATTGCCGTGCGTGTGTGTGTGTGTGCGTGTGTGTGTGTGTCTGATGCAAACATGCCTGCTAGCTACCTGCTGCCAGATGTCTCTACAGGACATCTGGTGTCTTCCTGCTTACGCCATAACATTCCCGGTGTTGGTAGTCGGGGCGGAGCAGTAGCTGTTGGATAATGAGCAGAGGGACGACTAAGCATGTAAAAACTACAGTACCACGCATAAACTGTGCAAAACATTGTCTCGCAAAACCCTTAATATTGTATTTTCCTTGTACCTGCCAACTGACATTGTCTTCCATGTGTAGCGAATCTCATTACCCTGGGACCAAGCTAAACCGATGATAATACGATTATACATTATAAATAATAGGGACGATATGCTTATCTCACGATACGATCAAATAAGCGGTATGGGGTTCACGATTCAATATAATCTCAATACTAAGTGATAAATTAAAGTCACAAATCAATTTAACAACAATTTAAAAACAATCTAAAAATGTCATTACAAAGTGAAAATAATATAATTTGGATGGAGAGCTTGTGAAACTATGATGGACAAACCATCTCATTTGTGATTATTACAGCAGAATAAAATGGAGCTAATATCAAGATTCATTTTTCTGCCCCACGATAAGTATTGTTACGTTTTTGTTTTGCAATATATTGAATTGCGACATATCGTCCCATCCCTAATAAATAACCATGGGATAATCAATCAGAAGTTCTCAATCCCTCAAAAGTTGTTTTGGTGGAGCTAGATGGTTAGATCTCTTCAGTTTCATAACAGTTTAGGACTCCCTGAAGGACTTCAACACACAAGTGAAAGAACTCTATTTGTATTTGTATCACTTCAATGTTCACGTCTTCATTTGGGCCACATCTACATTATAAGTGTAGGTGAGAGATAGTGGATATTAAAGGGAGAGATAGTGGATATTAAAGGGATGCTGGAGCTGGAGAGTTAAAAAGAAAGAGGAGGAGGAGGGTGGCCCACAAAGACCCACCCACAAACAAACACCCCATAACATCCACCAAATAGCCTGCATGTCCTTATCTTCCTGCTTTCCAAATAAACAAAACAACAGCGTGCCTAGAACCATCTAACTGCTTCACCTGAAATCTAGAGCAAAGGAAGAAAAAAAAAAAAAGAAATCGCTAGAATAAATGTCATCATACTGAGGAAGTGCGGTTAACATAGATCCAGCACTGGGACCACGATGCTTTAGGCTGGAACCCGCTTATATTCAAACATCAAAGAACATAAAAGAAAGAGAGAATGACTTGCACACACAAGTGCACGCACGCAGACGCACACACACACACACACACACACACACACACACAAGACGCTATTGAGTTGCTTAATTCCGCCGAACCTGACTCAACTTGAGAATACTTGCTTAGCATACAATACCTCAAAAATCAAAAGACATGCCTGTGACTCATGGCCCGCTGCTCACACGGCTGCCATTTTGAAATTCTTACAAGGGGAGACTTCAAATGTCAAAGCACAGAATAGCCACAGAAAGGTGCTGTAACATCAAAGGAAGTGAAAGGAAAGGGCAGATGTGGAGTTACTGTAGAGCCTGCAAGTCCTGGAAATAGCATCGGTCTCCCTGATGAAAACACAACCGTACATATTTACAATCAGGTCACATTCTGCTATAAATGCAACAAACAGTAGCATCTCCAGGCTGACATTCCAGATTTTAGGGGCTGAGTCCACCGGGGACCAGTGTTATAGGCACTGGTGTTCGGTGTTGTTTTCTATGACAAGGCAGCACTTTTCCCTACCCAATACATGGACCTGACCTTTTTTCAGCGTCCACTGCTATGAGCGCTTCACCTGGGCCACGTTCAAAACTTTCTACGGTGCAAAACATTTGCTCCGAGGTACGTTTGATGATTCTTCGTGGAAGACGCACAGAATCGGCGTCTCAGCCACTAACAACCCGTAACAAACGCTTTCCAACAGGAATGCACTACCTTTTCTTTTTAAACTTCTTTTCCCTGTTATGTACGCGTCGGGGCTAATGAACGCGCCCCTGCTTTCAGAGTTTAAAAAAAAAAAACGCAACTTTGTCTGAAGCGCACACTTTGAGTTCCACCAACCAATCAGGTTGAGGGGCGGGCGAAATCTCACCACAAGAGGGTAGGATAGGCAACGGAAAACGATGGAGATGGAGGCAACTTGTTATGCTCTATCGCTGGTCACAATGCTGTTAAGAAAAAAAGCTGCCTGGAGGAACATCTCTTTCGTTACGCAACTCTCTGGTGAGTAGGTTACTATTGCCAAGAAACGCTAATGACCATAAACTGCCCATTTTGTATCTTGTGAGCTTAAGTGTGTCTCTTCCCAGCGCTCGCCACCTGTCTCCGCACCTGGCACTACCCAAGCGCTCCTCGCCAGAGCCAGTGCCAGCTCAAGAGGTCGCTGGTAGACACAGCCCCATAGTGTCCTGGCTTTGGCAAGGTTTTTATTCCTGTTATCAAATACCTATTAGTATGTTTGAGACCCTAAGAACGACATACAGTAGGTACATTTGTTAAAGGTGCTCCATATAGCATTTTCAACATCAATTAATCATTACCACATAAAGTGTGAGACATTAGTATAATTATCGTAAACAAACAAGACCATCCCTGAGAAGATCGTGAGCCTTTACCGGCTTCTACACTGCATTTTACATTGTGTGCCACCGGGTCGGATTTGGCGGGAAATCTGCCAGATTGCTTTACGGCACAAAACAGGAAGAGGGCGCTGTTCTTGTAGCACAAATGAAGGTAAAGCCTTCAGATTTTCATGCAATGACGGATGAGTGAAAGGCAGATGGAAAAAATCACTTCCAGCATTATCCAACATTGTCCTCTTCAGTAAAGACAAAGATAACATTTGACCAAAGAAGCAAGGATCCCCTTTGTGCCAGGAAGCAACAGGGTTTATGGGAAATGTTGTCTTAATCGTAACACTTGCACTAAGAATACCACTGGCATGAGATAGAGGCTACCAGTTACCTTGATTATAGCCTCATTTGTTAACAGTAGTTATACCAAGATATCATGTTTATTTGACAATGATACTTTGATGTTTAAAAGTACCTTTCATCGAATGATATCCAGATACGGCTCTTCGTTTTGATAAAGATACACAAAAACTTGCCAAGAAGCAGTTAATGTCTAGTAATGCACATACTGCATGACATCTGCAATCATGCCTATCTGTGGGGATAATCATGCCTTCCTGTGGGGGTTACAGATGTCCACATTGTCTACCAACACCCACTGACTGCATCTCCACAGGATGATATCCTCCGATAGTCCCACTCGGCATATGTGTGTGTGTCAGCAGCAACCACCAAACATGCCAGCATGCCTAACAGTGGGGTTACGCAATATGTTGGTAGGAGTGGGGGGTGTCAGCGATGCAAATATTACCACCCAGCGATTAGACTAGATATGTGGGAGAGTATTAGTTCTCTTGCTGCAAAACAAAACATTACACCGGTGTGTCGAGTGGTTGTGTAGAGCTGGGATGTAAACCATTAGATAACTGAGAACCTGATGAATACGATTCACTTGTAATTATAGTACAATCCATTGGGTTCCTCAAACTCGGTAATGTTATCTAACCGATTAAAGCTTCCAATTTGACCATAATTGGGTTATATGTAATCTACACTCAGTGTAAAAAATATTGTAACAGCCTTACTAATATTGAGCTGCGCCTCCTTTTGCACAATCCATGTCTCCATTGTTTTAAAATATGTCTTAATTAACCTGTCTCTTCCCCCTCATCTGCATCACTTTAGTGGTTTAAATAGGGTGAAATCAGCAGCGGGTCAAAGCTTTCACCCTGAGATTCATCTAATGAGGCTTTTTCATGGAAAGAGCAGGTGGTCCTACTATTTTGAGTATTTTTTGACAGATCAAAGTGATCATTAACTGTAATCCTGTTACATGTAATCCATTATACCCCAAAGCTATGGGTCTGGAGCTGCTGTGAAGCTACTACAGAGAAGGCTGAGAGGGGCTGGAATAAGGGAATGTGTTTGCATTAAAAATAAATAAAGAAATAAAATAAAAAAAGCCCACTGGTTATTAGCCTAGATTCCCATCTCCCGCTTCCAAAACGTCCAAACATTCCTTATGGTGATGAACATACTGTATCCTGGAGCACAACACCATTATCAATATTTAATACCTGAGGAGGCCGCTGCACAGCTGGTGAGGAGCACTGTAATGTGGCTCTGCAGAGTCTGAGGCAGAATGAGTATCTGCTCGGTGCAGTTTTTATTTGTTTCAATGAGACTACTTTTAGACTTGTTTTGTTTTTATCACTTTGTATTCTTTTGTACAGAGTGGAGAGTGACAGGGAAAATGAGAGCGAGGGATCGGGTTGCATGCAATATGGATTGTGAGCCATATTCAAATCAATGGCATCACAATAACACGATGAGGCCTATTCTCCTGAGCCACTTAGAAGCTGAAAATATGATTTTCAATGGTATAATTCAAATCCTGGCACCTCAGACAACAGGATGCTGATGGATGATGCACCATGCCTTAACACTCCTCATGGAAACAGCAAAGAAATGTGTGTACCTACTGTAGTTTTGCAGTATGATGATCTGTGCCACATTATGTCTGATCATCTACCCCACTTTGCTCAATACAGGTATTTGTGTTTTTCTGTTTACCTGTTTCAACACAATGCAGACACATTGCATTATACTCATGCTTTGAAAACGTTTTGCATTTTAATTACTATTTTAAGTAAACACTCTACAGAGAAGTTATTGTTGAGAGGTCAAAGTAGATAGAAGATGTACTGAAGACACTTGTTGTTGCAGCCAATTTAAATTTAAATTGCACAACAAGAAGTGGCAAAATATAGTTCATCATGTTGTGTGGGGCATGTTTCTACAGCTACTACTGCTACTGCTATTACTACTACTACTACTACTACTGCTATAACTACTACTACTACTATTACTAGTGCTATACTGCTACTACTATTACTACTACAGCTACTGTTACTTCAACTACTGCTACTGCTATTACTACTACTACTACTACTGCTAGTACTGCTACTGCTATAACTACTACTACTACTATTACTAGTGCTATACTGCTACTACTATTACTACTACAGCTACTGCTACTTCAACTACTGCTATTAATACCACTAATATTACCACTACTACTAGTACTACTACTAATGCTTGTGCTACTGCTATTACTACTGCTATTACCACTACTGTTTCTACTACTATTACCACTACTCCTTGTGCTACTATTGCTACTATTACTACTACTACTGCTAGAACTACTGCTACTAGTACTGTTACTGCTATTACTTATACTACTAGCACTAATACTGCTACTGCTATTACTACCACTACTACTAGTACTACTACTACTATTGTTAGTGCTATTACTATTACTACTGCTTTTACCACTACTGTTTCTACTACTGTTACTACTACTATTACTACTACTACTATTACTACTATCAGCCTACTAATGCTACTGCTGCTGCCACTACTCCTACTTCTGCAATGTCATATAAATAAAACATTAGCAAGTAAGCAGTTAAAACATCACAGCTTGTTAAATGTCAGTTCCAAGCTGATAAATAACATTCATGTACAGTAGATGGATAGTGTCAGCGCATTACCCATAGTTACGCCCCATCGCTCCATATTCCCCACTGTGTACACGTACGTGCCTGCAAACACAAACACACACACACACACACACACACACACACACCAATCCTCCCAGGTCCTCTGCCTCCGTTCTGACAGCTTTTGATTATGCTGATCATTCACAAAAAATGGAAGTGCGAAGTGTGATCGTACAAATGTGAGTCATGACAATCTTGTGATCAACGCACATGCACACACACACACACACATATGCACACGCACACGTATGCACACACACACACACACACACACAGCGCGACAGTTTCTATGTGAGTTTCAAAGTTAGCTGTCAAAATCATTAATCATGATGTGCTAATCAGGTCTGTTTGTGTTTGCTTCTGTCTCCTTCTGAGGATCATGCTGTTTCTAACAAATTAATCCCCCCCAACGGTGTGTGTGTGTGTGTGTGTGTGTGTGTCTAAATAAAACCATACGGTCGGTGTTTTGCAAGGTGTTGCTCTGCGCAATATTTCATTCTCTTTTGAAATCTGAAAATGAACTACTATTTCGCCGATGATTAGTAATAGGGATGCACACACAGGCAGCGCTCTCATCGCTCTTCCTTTTTTTTTTTTTTTTTTTTCAAATTTAATCTCCCTCTCAAGTTGTTATCTGCGTCTCTGTGGTATTGAGCAAAAGAGCAGAGAGAGTCGATGCTCTTCAAAATTTCACCCTTCGCTGAGAGGCATCTGTAATCCTTCCAAAACAACAACACAAATCATAGGAATCCATCACAGAGATCTCACGCTCTGCACGTCGAGTGTAAGGTGCTGCATTGTTGGACTGCAAATTTGATTTATTTTGGAAGTGTCAGAAGGAAAAAAACTGCCTGGGAACTAGTTATTCGAGAGACATAAGTTCTGTGTGATGAAATGCTGATTCAGTTCTGCTTTCCTGCTATATATGTGATTATACAGTATTTATTGTATTGTGAATTTTATTTAGCATATATTTGCATAATGGAAGCATTTGGAATGGCTTTTGTCTGATTGTTGGGAGATTTACAGTCCAGAGCTGGAGTGGTTTGAGTGCGTGTGTGTGTGTGTGTGTGTGTGCTCATGTGCACTTAGCACAGTATGGGTTCTTCAGCATAGCATCAGAGCAGCAGGACATGTAGTTACCAGGCAGACTTCCTGCAGACACTTCCTAGGTAGAGGCTGGAGAATTATGGGGGGTGTAGTTCAAAAAGATGGACCCATTAACCAGTGTTACTCCCTATTGCTAGATATTTCCCCCCACACTCACACACACACACACACACACATACTGTACAAACACAGCGCTGTGCTATATCCATTCCGCTGTTTAACACCCTTGAGTGATGAAAGCGTAAGAAAGCCCCCCTAAAGCTTAAAGCCAAAATCCTACCAATACAGAGTTTATCTGTGTTATTCCTCTGATCTCGGAATTCATTCTGAATTTTTGAGCATGAACAACTCTCTCCTCGAGATAAGACGGCCAAGGTGAAACCGATACCGATCTGCTCACCCATGATGCCGCGAGGGCTTCGATTTGTCAATGAATGGGAAAGCAACTTTGTGAACACTGACTGCACCCGGGGTAATTTCCTTGGGAAATTGGTACGTTTTGGTTTTGGTTCTGAGCTGTTATGACTACTGTGGGAAAAAAAACAACAAAAAAAAAAAAAAACACATTCTAAAAGCCCCATGAATTTAAGTTTTTCCAGTTTTGGGCGGCAAGGCATGAAGCAGCAACACATTATGCAATGTTATTTCAATTTCGGTTGTAATATTACAGTTACCAATCAAAAAAGTAAGTTGTTTTTGTTATCACCTCCCTAAAAATATCAGATCAAAGTTTAATTTCTCTATTCTCTACTTTGGTTTCACTAAGTAAAAGTATGACAAAAACATCTGACATGTTTTCATAAAACATTTGTGTTATAGCTTACGGAAAGTTATGCACCCAGGATTCATACTATTCATACTCCATTTTTGGCTTATAGTTAGGGTAAGGTTTTTGCCATGGTAAAAAAACAAAAAGAAAACATTTAAACACTATACTATAAATTATGAATTGAATATAACATCAGGCTGACACATTGGACATTTGTCTATATTTGGTTTACACAGTATAAAACAGTAGAGGTCATTGAGGTTTCCTGATTTTTATGCTAACCATAAGGGCAAGCATCTACATGTTGATGTGTCTAAGAGCCTGTAGGATTTTCATTAGGTCCTTGTTGCACTGCCATGTCTAAAATGCCTGTGGTAGTAACATTTATAGACCAGCTGATGCTCCTGCTGCTGTGAGTCTTCCCCCCAGCCGCATTGGAAGATTGATTTTTCCATTTCACATTTCTCTACAATTCAAATTGCTTGAAGCGTAGCTAGTAGAAGATTCATTTCAAGTTCCCTGATAACTTCAGTCATTTTACAAACATGAGATTGTTTGATTTAGATGTATGTGAGCGGTAGCAATAGTTGTTAAATTGCACTGTGAGCTGTTATTGGTGATTTGATTTTTTCTCTGTTATATTTTCATTTGCTCACAGCTGACAAGCATGCAAGCAGTGCTAAGCTAGTTTTCACTTCCTGATGAAAGAGAGAAGATGCAAATTTAATGAGTAGTATAACAAATTACTATGCCCAGGGAGTAATAAGTAGAGGAATAACATTACATTTGAAATGAGAAATGCATTACTTTTTTTGAGTAACAAGGCAAACACTGTCTATTGTCTATTTCAATATGAGCAGAGGAGATCCAGGATTGTTATCTCTCTGTTCTCTAGCTTTTTTGGAGACATTTGTCCGTGTTCATGGATATGGCCCCCAGGCGTTCAGGATCAGTAGAATACCATAGGTAAATTCTGTTTTACTTCCGTTTAAGGCCAACTGTAACATCTGTACTTACTATACGAGGGAGTTCCGGGGGTCATGGAAGGAGTAAACTGGATTTTAACGGTTCGGTTGGAAAGCCCGCCCTTGTGAGGCAGAAATGTTCGGGAATTGAGTTATAATTAGGCGAGATTGACAGCGTTCTTTGAGGTAATTAAGCAGAAACGGCTGATGAAATTCCCCAGGTGGGCAGGGGAGCGTTTCGAGTCTGGAATTAGAAATGATTATTGGGGGCTGCTGAGTGAGAAGAGAGACACAGAGAGAGAGAGAGAGAGAGAGAGGGAGACAGAGACAGATAGAGAGAGTGACATAGGGCCTGTGAGTGCCTCCCTCGCTTATTTGTCATGCCTGTTTGCCCTCATGTTAGCGCTGGTAATGCGACCCCGGAGTAGCGCCACCCTCGTCGGCTCCGGGAGTTTACGATGCTATAACAGTTAGCCATGACAATATGCATCCAATTAACAGGCTTTATGCGATTAGTCGGCCTATCCATTCATCTAATGTGATTCGCCTCATTACCGGATGACTTCATAAGGAAGATGACTGCACACACACACACACACGCGCGCGAGAGGAGGGGGTAGGGTGTGTGTGTGTGTGTGTGTGTGTGTGATGAAAGCTCATTTAATCAGAGAGCCAATTCCATACGATGAGGGAACCAATGTTTCTTTGCTCTCAATGATAATGATTTGAAAGGACAAAGCCATCCAGTCTGATAACGGCGGTTGTAAAAAGCCCATTTCGCTGTATAGGATGTATGATATTGCCACATCATCTAAGGCCGGACTATAAAGACTATGATTGTAAAGAGTCCGCCAATGACAAAAGCCTGGAGTCTGTCATTTGCTTCGGCTTTTGAGTAAGCTTTTAAGATTGATAAAGCGAAGTAAGGCGGTGGCAGCATAAGGGGTTAGAAAAGCAGGCTTGTGATTGGACGATTGAATCCCCTGACTGTTTTATAGCAAGGTAACTAACCTCCAATTGGTCCTTGGGGTGAATGTGTTCAACCCTATGAATGTGATACTGAGAGCCTGAATGCTCAGTCAACTTCTGCATAAATACATTTTTTTTTTTTTTTACAGTTAAACATACACAAACATGACAAAACACTCATATGGAGTTGACTATGCCATCGCTGCTTATAGTCAGTGTGCGCAAGCCCAAGCTGATCCCATTGCAACACTGAAGCAAATCTTCCCATAACTCTGCAGGGGGGGGGGGGGGGCAAACCTCTGCGGTAAGCTGACTCGAAATGTGTACTTGATATGTTCTGAAATATTGTTTGATGTGGACTTATATTCAACCCCGGTAGGAAGAAGAGAATTAAAGATGTAGAAAACCGGAGGCTGCCGCTAGAGGGTCGCAACGCGTGAAGTTAATGCATCTTAAAGTTTATAAAAAATGAAGTATGCTTTTAGCTGGTAGTAGCACTCCTGCCTCCTTACTGTGTGAGGTGTTCCAACCGTGGCACCGACATAAACCTAACACTCTCAGATGTGTTTTAGATGCGATTTTGAACTGTACTGGAGTCAGTGGGAGCTGTAATAGAAGCATGACCTGGTGCTGAAACACTGACATGCAGCTTATATGTAGGCTGCAGTGTAAACAACAGGGATTAATGTAAGAATACAGATGAAGACAGTGAGATTAAGAATACACTTTCTAACATTTCTATAGTGACACTGATGTCTGTTATTTCTCAGCAGATTCCTACTTTCACTATAGCTGCATGTTTTCTCAAGTCTCACCTAATTATACCACAGCAAACTCTAATAGTAGTCTGCATTACCATACTGTTATTACAAAAAAATTCAAAATTCAAAGATAAAAAAAAACACTTTTCCACAGTTCAGGTCTCTGTTAACGTTCACTGGTAGCCGTCGTGCATCTCTGCTGCATCTATCCCCCATTAGCACTGCAGCAGCTACCACAGCCTACAGTATATTCTGTTCTCCCCCCCCCCCCCCCCCCCCCCCCCCCCCCCCGAGTGCTGTCAAGTAAAACTTAATTGGCATACTGTTAGACAAAACCCATGCGACTCAATCAACAGGTCGCCCCGGTCACTTCTTCTGAGACGCGATCTGAATTTTCCAAACAATTACCCTGAGGGAGGAGAGACGGGCACCGCAGTAAATCACTGTGGCGAAAAAGAGAAGAATCCTATATACATTTCTACATCAGTGAACCTCCGGCGGTGGCCTTTGCGCTCGGCTGTGGGTTTGATTTAAGCCCTAAAAAAACAACACAAAGTGAAAAAAAAAAAAAAAAAAAACGCAGTGGAAAAAGCTTTCTCTCAAAAACTAACCAGGAGAAGCGGAGTGTTGCAGGAGGACTGTTTGCAGCTACACATGACCTGGCCTACATCCAGTGCTTCATTTGTGCCGGATCCTGCCGGAACAGGATCCGGCACCTCGCGGTTTTGGACTACCTGCATTCCGGCTGTTTTTTTTTTTTTGTCTGCCATGTAATAATCCCAATAGTTGACTCTTCCTTTCCCCTCCCTTCCAAAACCGAATTGGCTCATTTCCATATGAAGACAGGTGGTTACCCTATTAGAAAGTAAGCAGCGAGTGCATAGTAATCACGTCACATGAGTGAGCTGCTCTGCAGGGTGTGTTATGGTAAACTTCAGACAGCGTCATGGCTAAAAGACAGTTGAATTTACTGTCCATATGTCTGCTATGTGGACTATTTTTGGAGAATTAGACAAGGTAAGCGTGTTTTTTTTTTTTGTAAACTACAAACAAAATAGATATCCTATGAAAGTGTTTGCGTTGAATATTAATGCGTATCTACTCGAGCCAGAATTTGTCTGGTAAATGGTTGAAGCCATTGCAGTTTCCTTGATGTGTTTATGTATGATTAGGATGTCTCACAGCCAAGTATGTGGGTATTTTTATGTTGTGCACAGTGCAGTTATATCTTTAGTCCACTTCTTGAAGGGCAGGTTTGTAAAAAATCCATCGTTTTGGACAAAATGAGCATTATGTAGCCTATGCAATAATCGAATATTGCTATAGGTCCCCAGTAGTCGGAGCTCTAAGGTCATATAGTCGGTTATAATGTTTAGGCTGTTAGGTCTACAGTAAGCTATATAGCTGTACTGAGCCTCCAATGCGCTTGTTGTCTTGATATGTTCCGGAACCTTTTCCCTCCACACCGACCCCTTGGTGTTCCGGGACCTCATCATTTACAAATTAAGCGCTGCCTACGTCCAACGGCGTCAATGGCTCACGGACTTTTTTCTGCACACCGGCAAAAATCAGGCTATTAGGCAGAACGGATAAATCAGCTGCACTTGGTGAACAATTACTGATGAAAAAAGGAGTAGAAAGTGTAGCTGAACTTTTCTTTTCGCCCAGCGCCCTGGGAGGTGGCAGCAATTCCCTTCCTGAGCAGCATGGGTTCTGCCAATTTCTGTGACATGGCTTTTTGCCTCAAACGTTTTGTCAAAAATAGTACTATTTTTTAAAGATCATGTTTATGACATTGCTGTGGGATTAGGTAGTATACAGTGGATGGAAGAGAAAGAGAAAGGGTATGCAAACTAATAATTCGGTTAACCCAATAGTTGGATTAACCCAATGTAAACACCTTTATGTGATTGTCTTAATTCAAATTTTACCTGCTGAGTCACCATAACACTCCCCCAAACACCAATTTTGTCCAATACAAGGCTGACCTACATGACAACTTGGGAAGTCAATGGAGAAAAAAAATAGTTTTACTGTACTGTGCTGTTCCGGAATAAATGAATGCTGTATTAAAAATGACCCACTGTCGGGTCAATACAGCACCAACACAGCACAGGGTTATTTATATCCTGCAGACGTGTGGGAAAGGTGCGGATAGACTAGTCTCAGGCTAAAGAACCAAATAAACAGCACATGGAAATAACAGGAATTATCTTTTAATTCTGAAATATGTGTATCAGAATTATTTGAATCACATGTCTCTAGCACTTGCCCTATAGGATGCCATGTATCCTCATTGGAAAAAAAATGTATTTTTTAGTACTAGGAGTTTGTAGTTTAACCAAAAAACTTGAAAAAAAATCGTAAAAAATTGTAAAAAGTAAATAATAAGTTTTGATTTTCACATATTACATTTGCATTATACACACAACATAAATGCTGGGTTAGAAATGACCCATGGGCAGAGGTGGGGGGAACTAAAATCCAAGCTGAACTAATTTTGTGGTGAAAAAAATAGATAAATAAAAAAATCAGCTTCACTCGATAATGACCAGACAAACCAGACAAACACCACTGGCTACTGCGTGTCACTGTAAACACAAACATGGACAAGTAGAGATAAATGGCTCAGCTCGAACTCAAACTGCACCCTTGTTTTTGTTTATCTTACCTATAGGAAATGCACATATTGTTATATTATATTAAATGCTCAAAAACACATCTAAAATCTCAGAATGGCAGCGCTACAGCAGGAGAAAAATCCTCTTGTGAAACTGAGTTTTGTGCGGCTGAATCCTGCTAATTAATGCGAGGACACACCCGAAGGGGAAAAAAGTATACAACACAACAACCCTGGGCAAGGTGAAAGCAATAAACACACACACACACACACACACGGGCAGCACTGTGGTCCTTCTCCCGGCGGGCCCTCTGAGCGGTCGGGGCCCATATCTATTCGCGATAGTAGCGGGATGCGGCCTGTGGATGCCTTAACACGCCCGACCCCCTCGGCTCTACCCTTCGCTCCGGCTGTCTCTCTCTCTCTCTCTCTCTCTCTCTCTCTCTCGCTGTCTGTCCGTCACTCACTTTCTCGCCCCTTTCCTCTCCCTTCTTTCTGCCTCTGATATCTGTCTGTCTTCTCTCGCTGTCTCGCTCTGTCTTGTTTTTGTTTTTTTCGGTTTCTGGACGTCTGTCTCTCTCTCACGCTCTTTCTGTCTCTGTCTTTTTCTCTCTCTCTCTCTCTCTCTCTGTCTGAGTGGATGTCTCTCTGTCTGTCTCTTTCCGGAGCCTTTGGGTGTGTCTATGTGCCAGCCATTGGAAGACATTTCCTGATAAATATTCATTCCCCCCCCCCTCCCCCCTCCAGCCTGCTGTGTCTGTTTGAATGCTAATCAATTTCTCTGAAATTTCCTCTGGCCTACTTATGGTTTCAGAGCCAGCGCTCCCCTCCCTCTAAACTCCTCTCCTCCTCCTCCTTCTCCTCCTCTTCACTCATATCCTCTCCACGATTCCGTCCTCCTCTCCTCCTTCCCATCCTCTCCTTTTTTCTCTTCTCCCAGTTCCTCCCCTCCTCTCTGATATTCTCCTTTCCCTCTCCTCCCTGCTTTGTTCGTCTTTCCTCCTCTCCCCCTCCATCCTCTCCTTCCCTCGTCTTCACTAATTTCCTCTCCATCACTCTCCTCTTGTCTCCTCTCCTCCTCCTTGCTCCTCTCCTCTTTTTTCATCTCCCATTCACCTCCTTCCCCCTCTTCTTTTCTCCTCTCCCATCCTCTCGTTTTCTCTCCTCTCCCCGTGCCTTCTCTCCTCTTTGCTCCTCCTTTCTCCTGCCTCCTCTCTACCACTCTCCTCTTTTTTCACCTCTCCGCTTTACTCGTCTTTCCTCCTCTCCCCCCTTTATCCTCTCCTCCTTTCTCCTCTCCTTCCCTCATCTCCACGACTCTCCTCTCCATCCCTCTCCTCTTTTCTCCTCTCCTCGCCTCCTCTTTGCTCCTCTCCTCTTTTTTTATCTCCTCTTTCCTCCTCTCCTCTCATTTTCTCTTTTCTCCTCTCCCATCCTTTCCTTTCCTTTCCTCTCCTCTCCCCTCATCTGTTCCTGTAGTCCGAGGAGATCAAGCCCCGTCTCAGTCCTTCCTTGGCGGTGCAGTGTGAACTTGCATGCACACATAAGTGAAGTCAAACACACACACACGCACACACCATCTACCTTTCTCACACACTCTCTCTCTCTCTCTCTCTCTCTCACCCACTGCATACAGATCTAAGCGCAAACAGGAGGAGGTGGGAGTACAGGGAGCGGTGGAAGGGAGCTCGGAAAGGAGGGGAAAAGGAGGACAGAGGAGAGGAAGGGAGGCGAGGGGATAGAGGTGTATGCCCTC
Organism: Centroberyx affinis; assembly: GCF_046629955.1. Classification (NCBI taxonomy): domain Eukaryota; kingdom Metazoa; phylum Chordata; class Actinopteri; order Beryciformes; family Berycidae; genus Centroberyx; species Centroberyx affinis. The sequence goes on from NW_027282800.1 coordinate 39,937, forward strand.
GGGGTGAATCGATGGTGTTTCTTCCCGCTGTGGGGCAGCCTGTAAGACTCTCGCGGACGTTTGATCATCCCAAGCAGGCTCCAAAGACCAGGAGATGTTGCCACGTGGGATACAGCGGCGTATGGAGAATGGAAAGAAGAAGGGAAAGAAGAAGGGAAGGGAGAGGAAGGGAGGTTAAAAGAAGACAACAGGGGATGAAAGGAAGGAACCGCAGAAGGGAGGAAGGAGGGAAGGAAGGAAGGAGGGATGGGAGTTTCCTCGAGGGCGCGATGGTTTGAGATTATGCTGCGCTGTAGGAAAAAAAAAAAAAAAAAAAAAGTGGACATATGGGGAGTGAGCTATAAGACACCTGGGGTATGCAAATGTGGACGGAGAGAGGGAAGAGAGAGGGAGAGAGGGGAAGCAAAGAGAGAAGGAGAAGAGATGCGGGGGGGGAGATGAGGCGTAAAGGCCTTAGAGGGGAACCGGGTTGTGTGCGCGGAGAGGGAAGAGCTCTATGGGAGCTCCGCGGTCCAAACCGATTCTTATGGCTCTAGGGTCAAGTTGAGTGGGATATGCAAATGTATGGAGATGGGGGGGGGGGGAAGTGAAGAAGGTTGGAGGGAAGGATGGATGGATGGGGAGGGAATTTGAGGAAATGAGCATCATGGGATTAACTAAGGAATTTAATGGCCTGATCTATGGAAGGTTTCATGTTAGCTTGCAGCTAAGTGGCGCCCGTTGGTTTCCGTTTGGGACGGTAATGATGCTAACAAGCCATTTCTCAAGCAACCCAAGTGATGATGTAGAAAAGTTTTTTGCCCATAATGTGACAATGGTTCAATGGACAAGTTTGATTCCCCATGTCAAAATTGAAAATACAGTAAGGAAAGCTGTGGAGATGAGGGAGGAAAAGTAGGAAAGGACGAAAGAATGACTGGATCTTGGTGGAATTTACATATATTCCTGCATAGAAAAAAAAAAAAAAAAATCAAGAATGCGCAATAGATTCCTGATATTCTTGTCCAAAAAAAACAGCACAATTCCTAAAGGGAATACCTTGAACTTTTGAATTCAGGTGTGGTATTTTCAGGTTTGGTATTTTTTACCATGTGCCTGTCACATTATTGGGAAAAAAAAAGTTGTACAATTGGCAGGTAGAATACGTTTTTTTTTTTTTTTTTTTTTAAATCATTAGCATTCCTCACTGGGCTTTTCCACTGGGTACCGCTAGTTTGCTTGGAGCGAGAATGCCCGAATGTCAAGGTCTTAAAGG
>NW_027282801.1:0-44352 GCF_046629955.1 Centroberyx affinis
GGGGGTTAAAGTCACACTTTAATCCATACCATACACCTTTTGACAATGTATACCAACCCCCCCCCCCCCCCAAAAAAAACAAACAACACATTTATTTTATTGTATTTTTATATCAAAGCCTCATTGCTTTTACTTCTTGGAAAACAGAAAACTTTTAGTGGTGATGTCATTGTGTACCAAGAGGCGTAGGTAAATATTCCAACCAATAAAACCGTTAAAATCATCACAGATTTTTAAACAGTCACTCTCCCTAACTGATTTACACTTTTGAATGATCTCTCCCCATGTTATGCCCCGCCCCCAATATCCTGTTTCAACAGGAAATACATCACATTATGGAAGCAAGATGCTCTCAAAATGTTGTTTTATTGTGACTTAAAATACCAATCAATTCTGACCAAAATCAATTGTTTCAATATCGAGCCACTTCTTGCTTACCAGGTGTGCGGCTCTCCAATACAGTCCTGTAAGGGCAATGCACACTCCAAAAATCAATCCCAAAAGCACCCAGAGCATTTTCAAGTCTGTTTCAACATACTGATTGATCGCTCTGTAATGCCACGTCAGTGAAAAGATGTAAATGAAAAAAGTCATAGATTTAGGGCTGCAACTAACGATTATTTTCATTGTCGATTAATCTGTCGATTATTTTCTCGATTAATCGATTAGTTGTTTGATCTATAAAATGTCAGAAAATGGTGAAAAATGTGGATCAGTGTTTCCCAAAGCCCAAGATGACGTCCTCAAATGTCTTGTTTTGTCCACAACCCAAAGATATTCAGTTTACTGTCATAGAGGAGTAAAGAAACCAGAAAATATTCACATTTAAGAAGCTGGAATTTCTGGCTGGAATTTCTGGCTGGAACTTATTTTTCTTAAAAAATTACTCAAACCGATTAATTGATTATCAAAATAGTTGGCAATTAATTTAATAGTTGACAACTAATCGATTAATTGATTCATCGTTGCAGCTCTACATAGATTTATCGTACAGTTTTGATGCCGCCTTGGCTATTGCTTTAGCACTTCCTTGTTTACTCTTTGCTGACTGGCTGCAGCTACCTGTCTGTATTTGTTGCTGTGTAAAGTAGCCTAGTTCTAAATAAATAGTTAAAGTGGTCAGGTCATGGATAAAGTGAAGAAATAAGAGCGTCTTACTTTGACAAAATAAGTAAGAATCTCCCCTGTCCTCAAAAAGTTCCTTATTCTTGTGGCGAGAAGACTATTTTCTAAGCTGCAAAAATTTTAGTTGTCACAATTTAAAGGGAGATAAGCAATAATATGGAATGAAGAATAACATTATAAATATGTGATCTTTTCTATTTTGATTGTTATTGTACTTTAGTGTATCAGATTCTATTGTGGCAATTAAAGGACTCCCTATATCATGCCAAGAAAGCACTCATTGAATTGAATTGAATTGAATTGAATTGAATTGAATTGAATTGAATTGAATTGAATTGAATTGAAAGATAGGGGCAGAGAGGGAGAAAGATGAAAAAAGAGGAAATGAGAAAGAAAGGCTATAGGGGCAGAGATGATAATGTGTGTGTGTGTGTGTGTGTGTGTGTGTGTGTGTCTGTGCGCTTCTCAGACCAGGTTAAGAAACCTCCAGCATCCTCACAAACATCTGACGCCACAGATGGCTGACTGGAACAGCTGGTTAGTACGCCTCAGCAGTGTCTCACACACACACACACACACACACACACACACACACACACACACACACACACACACACACACTCAACACAACATGCCTCTTCGGGGGGTCACGGCTGTCTCTTTGTATTAATTTGCCTGGAAATGCCACAGTAGCAAGCTAATGCTGAGGCAGAGTGGGAAGAGGGCAGCGACTCCCACATTCAGACTCGGCTGCACACCTCATTACAGTATGCTAATGAGAAACCAAACCATTTACATGAATTACCTCATTAAACGGCAAAATGGGAATCTCCACCTCAATTCATTTCAACCTCGTGAGCCTCCGAGCGTGTGCACTTGTTCCCGAAACACTGATTACCTTTTCCATTTTCTGGCGTTCGCCCTCATTAAAGCGTTCAGCTGACCAGCAACCAGAAGCTAAAAGGCAGGAGCGATTACAAATGTCCGCTATTGACAGAACAACTGATGTGGAAGGGAGGAGGAGTGCTGGGTGTCGTCCCTGCCTACAGCCATGGAGGAAGATTGTGTTGCATCTATTTTCTCTGTGGCTCTGACCTTTGCACTCCTTACTACTGTAATGTATCATGTGACAATGTAATATTGGTGATATTGTAAGTTTATTCTCACTGGAAGTCTCTCTGGCCAGCTTCATGGGCCAGATAACCTCGCCTCTGGTTCTGCAGTCTTGACAGATGTCGTCCCTGTCAAACAGCAGAGAAGAGGGATGAGCAGTGAATGGAGGCTCTCTCCACTATGAAGCGCCTCCAAGAGGTTAGCTGCAGTACTGCAAGCCCAATACCCCTCTCTTTTCCACTATTAAAATAGCCTGTAGGGCCACAGCGTGTACCTCCAGGTACACTGAAGACCATCAGGGGAGTCAGTTCAAGTCAGGTTTATTTATGAAGAACTCTTAAGAACCAGATTCCCCAGAAAGGGCTTTAGAGAGAGAGCAAAGACTGCAAATAGCAAGATTGGGGGCATTCATGAACTGAACTGAGAATGCATGGTCAATTCCAAATGAATTCCTAGAGAAAACAGAATGTGAATTGAATTGGAATGAAATGAGGGTGTTTTGACTTGCTAGACATTATACATCAAGCATTATGAATCAAATAAAAGACAACAAATCAAATACATGAAGTCATAATTAGGTTATGCATCAAATACCACCTGAAAGGAACCTTTAACATTTTATGGTTTATACAGTCATTATTGATAATATATAACCTGTAATGTAACATGTAATCTCAGATATGTGGTAAGAAAAAAAACCAAAAAACAACAACAAAAAAACCCATGTAATTTCACAGAATTGCATTGAATTAAATTCCAATTCTGTGTCCTGTAGGTTTTTTCAAATTCCAATTCCAATTCATCAGTTAAATTGGAATTAATGAGTTAATTCATGAATTGACCCCCAAACCCTGGCAAATACAGATATAAGCAACAAGAAAAAAAATGTCAGGTGAGGTGGGAGTTGAGGTATTTTTATCATATGTAATGGAGTGACTTCCATAGACTTCCATAGGCTTCCAGGTCGCTCACCAGCTGCAGAACCTCCTTCCTGTTTACCCAACAAAAACAGAGAGTAAGTGATAAAAAATACATCCTGCTGAAATTAGACCGCTAACGAGTGTGATTCTGCTAATGGCCTGGTTTGCTTTGTAAAAAAATGACAATCCAAATCATTAACATGTCCGCCACAGTCCATTCTGTCACTTCTCTTTTGTGTTCCTGTTTTTTTTTTTATCTACCTTGAATATCTTTAGAGGCTGTAAGATGACAACAACCCTGATTCGGCCATTTCATTAAAAATGCCAGTGTGAGCCCTGCCTCTTAAAAGCCCCCAAAGTGCAATTATCAGCAAATTAAATATGCTCTCATGCTATTATCACAACCATTTCCCTCTGCCTCGCTGGATCTCCATTCATAATTTAATCCTTTATGCACTTCCCGTGTTGGAGGTGTTGCCATGCAGCCCTCCTGGCAAGGCAGGTAGGGGATGAAGAGGGGTTGGGTGGGGGGTGGGGTGGGGTCAGGGTCTCCAGGCACAGAGAGATGTGGCTGCCCTGGTTTCGGGTCAATTATCAGGTAAAGTGGCTGCTCTTATGGCTTTATTTACATGTGGGTCAAGACTGCTGAAGCTGGGGGGTGTAGTTCTCCTGAGTGTCTTTTATGAGAGAAAAACAAAGAGTGAAAAAGAGGGAGGAGAGAGAGAGAGAGAAAAAGACAGTAAGTGTGTGTGTGTGCGTGTGTGTGTGTGTGTGTGTGTGTGCGCGAGTGAGTACCCCCATATCCACAAAGTTGGAAGTACCAGCTGCAATTGACCAGCACTGTCTGTACTGACACTTTTTTGAGTCAGTAATTTTACTTTAATTTAAATTTGATTTCACTGTAGTATTGTGCTTAGCTGCTTTTTAAATTGCATCCATTACAAAATAGGCAAAAAAAACCCATTACATTTAAATTAAGATTTAAATCTCAAATTTACAAGTGACAGTAGCTGAGTTAACTGAGTTAGCTGAGTTGTCACTGGGTGTGTTAGCCTGGTTGTTGTCTAGCTAGAAACATCAATGTAGTTATAGAATAATGAGGATGGGCAGTTTCTGTTGTTGTTGTTGTTTTCTATTTTGTTGTTGAGCTACCTTTTACTTTTACATAAGTAGATTTTTACACCAGTCATTTTACCTCTACTTAAGGAAAATCTCAGCAAAGTAGCAGTACTTCTACCTGAGTTGGATGTTTTACTGTTTCCACTCCTGCATATCAATACACAAATAGGCAGCTCTCTCTCCTCTTCTCTCTCTCATCTATACAAAACATCCAGTTCACATCAGAGAACTGGGGGTTTTGAAGTGCTCTACCTGCACGATGTATTGTGCAGCGTGAGCCTGTGTGTCGCTGCCTGTAGTGTGTAATGAGAGAGCACTTCACTGCACTACTGAAAACACTGGAAACAGACAGGCTTACCTCAAGCAGCTTCACTCTGCCTCCTTGCCTGTGTCCTGTAGTAACCCAGGATTAATGCATCGCTTCCCTCTGATGCCTCGCCACTTCTCTTTTTGAAATTGCCAGTTTAACACCGTGAAGGCCGGTGGATTTTGGGGGGTCAACAAGAAGGCCAACGAGCCATCAGTTGAAAGGGATAAATAAAACTAAAACTTGAATTTGTTTGTAACGTGCGCACGATATGCAATTCGAGCTCTCGTTTTATTTTTTCGTGTGCACGAGATACAATTTGTTCCCTTGATTTCCTCTTTACGTGCACACAAATTGCCAAAACGTGCCCTGGAAATAGTGATATCGGGCTCTCGATATATATAATACATGCACTCTTCATGAGCTTATAACGAATCAGTGCACATATTGGTGATTATGTTTAAATGTGGCGCTGTCCTGGGTGTGTTGCAGCCTCCTGATTGTGTTTACATGGCCTGAAGTTTAAGTGGCTAAATATGTTGCAATATTTGGGGGATATGCCTATTCCTATAGAAAATGGATATTAACATACCAAATCCTTACTAATCCTATCTGCAATAGCTAAAAGGTTCCTTTAAGTTGCATTTTTTCCTAAATTGCACAGTTTGCACAATTGTATCTTGTGTGCACGAATGGACTAAAACGTGCGCACGTTACAGTAAAGCGTGGACTCAATATAATTTTTTTTCTCTCCCAATGGCCACTCCTGGGCTCCGTATGTTTGCATGAACATGAGAACAAAAAAATTTGTACAGAAAAGTGGGTCCAGGAAAAGTCATGTAGGGACATTTTGAGACGTTTCAATTTTAAAATTCAAAACAGCAGTCAACTGACAGCGGCTGGGCCTTCCTAGTGATAAATGACTTCATTGCCATGACTGTTGAACAGAAACAAAATCGTCAAAGCACCTTGTAAAATGTACAATTTCAGAAAAACAGTAAATCATACACATTCATACACCCTACTGATATTAGACGCAATCACATAAGTATTTAGAAGTCAAAGTAATATTCATCGGCTGTAGATAATCATAATTCTCCTGAATGGATGAAGAGTTTTGAAAAATGGGAAGCGATATCTTTTTAAATGATTGATACCCGAAAAATCAAGACAGATTATAATGTTTTTTTCAAATAATAATAAATAACTGAAGTGTTTAGCTGACAAATTGGTAACACTTTTACTGAGTAGATCCTCTCTAATTTACAAATATTGAATGATGAACTTAAGGTTTTTTACCCCCCAAAGTGAATATAGAGTGTTTTGGAGTGGAAACCTTCATATGTTATCATGAAAAACATGCAAAAGGTGTAAGGACAGACAGTATCTTTCTACCGTTTCCCACTTTGAACGAGACCCATCCAAACAAGACGAGGCAGATTAATGTTGAGATGCTCAAGCTGGGAGTGGGAGGTGGGATGGAGAGGGTGAAAAAAAAGGTATGAATATTAGATTTGGCTTTTATCACACGGCACTAGATACCTGTCTGATGTGCGAGATAGGAAGCCCTTTTCAGTGACTGTCAAATGTCAAAGTGAATTTTGGGAGAGGGGAGAAAACGCTGCGAGGCAGTTTGATCCTGACAAAGTGCAATTAGTGTCAAAACACTGAGGAGAGCAGGCTAGATGCTTTCTGCTGATCTGGGGAGGATGATGGGGTGTGTGTGTGTGTGTGTGTGTGTGTATGTGTGTGTGTTGTGGTTTGTGCAAGCTTATGTGTGTGTATAAATGAATGTGTCTCTGCATGTCCTTAAAACCAGGTTGGACCTTTGTAATATTTGGATCAAGCGCACTGTGGATGCAAATACAGCATTTAAAATGTGTGTGTGTGTGTGTGTGTGTGTGTGTGTGTGTGTGTGCATAAAGGGCTAATGTAAAGGATGATGGAAATTACCCGTCTCTCTTCTTTTTCTCCGTCCTTTTCCCACAGCAGTGAGACAGATTTATTATTAAACTGTGAGAGTATGCATGTGATCTTGTGAAGGTAATCTCCCAGCATGCCTCCTGTCAGCTCCTCTGTTTGCATAGTGACGGGCATGCATGGTTCTTATTTAGCGGGTCATATTCTAGCCAACAATATAACAATGAAGTTTTATTTTGTCATTTCTGTTGTCTTGTTGCAAAATGAGATATCCGCTATTTGCCATATTTTTTTTAGCATCATTTAAAAATCGTTCTTTTACTTTAGATACGTTTAGATTTTAAAATTGTATGTTATCTTTTGCTTTTAAACTTGTGAAACACTTTGTAAGAATGTTTTGTGTTTAAGACGCTAGATAAGTAAAATTGACTTGACTGGATAAAAGTGACTCCTACTCTAACAAAATCACTTTATTAATTAACACAAATTATTGTCCTTTATTCAAAGATAAGCCATCACTGGATGACAAAATGACAACTTTTAAACAGACTGGATTCTATAAATTTTATTGAGTGGTGAACTTCAAGTGATGATCTTTCTCCTAAATGGGTATACACAGTTTTGGAAATGAGTTCTTTATGTAGAATAGCAACAAGTGTATCATCCACTTATAAAGAGAAGTGAATGGGTGTCCTCCTAATGTAACTTTATAGATAAGCTTTATAGCTAATATATGCGAAAATAGAGACAAATGAGCTGCAGGACATTCTCTGAGGGATTCATTCACCTGCACCGTGTCAGTCTGAAGCTATTCAAGTCACTGCCAATAATTCTATTAACTGCTGCTGCATCAATCATATGATATGAGCTGACCAGACGTTTAGTACATCGTTCTACTGCCTTGCTGAGGGAACGAGCTTCTCTCTGCTCCACTGTCTTCTCACTTTCCTTTCCTTTCCTCTAACCTTTCCTTTCCTTTCCTCTCTCCTCTCCTTTCCTTTCTTTTCTCAGTTCTCCTTTCCTTTCCTTACCTCTCCTTTCCTTTCAATTAATTTCCTCCAACCTCAGTTCTCTGTCCTTTCCTTTCCTTTCCTTTCCTTTCCTTTCCTTTCCTTTCCTTTCCTTTCCCTAACCTCCTTTCCTCTCCTCTCCTCTCAGTCCTCCTCTCCTTTCAGTTCTCCTGTCCTCTCTTCTCTCTCCTCTCCTCTCAGTCCTGCTCTCCTCTCCTGTCCTCCCAGTACTCCACTCCTCTCCTCTCCTCTCACCTCAGTTCTCCTCTCCTCTCTCCTCTCCTCCCAGTACTCCTCTCCTCTCTTCTCCTCTCCTCTCCTCCCAGTACTCCTCTTCTCTCCTCTCCTCTCCTCTCCTCTCCTCTCCTCTCCTCTCCTCTCCTCCCAGTACTCCTCTCCTCTCCTCTCCTCTCCTCTCCTCTCCTCTCCTCTCCTCTCCTCTCCTCCCAGTACTCCACTCCTCTCCTCTCACCTCAGTTCTCATCTCCTCTCCTCTCCTCTCTCCTCTCCTCCCAGGACTCCTCTCCTCTCCTCCCAGTACTCCTCTCCTCTCCTCTCCTCTCCTCTCCTCCCAGTACTCCTCTTCTCTTCTCTCCTCTCCTCTCCTCCTTGCCCCTCCTTCTCCCTCCAGTCATTAATGAAAGCATGACAAGCAGCAAGTCTGACTTTCATCTTGAATAATGTCAACTGAGATGAGTCATGTGGACGTCTTAGCGATGAGTTACCCACTGTTCAGACACAGAGCTCTGCTCCTTATCCCATCATGCACTGGGGCTGAGGCAGGGTGAGGTCATCGGCGATGGGACGCGAGGCCGCGGGGGATGGGATGGGGAAAATATCAGGTTCTGTCCTGCTGAATCCTGCAGAAAAGAAGGGAATAGGACTTAAAATCAGGGGTATGTAATAATGATTCAATAAAATCAAGAGTGACTGTGTGTGAGCATGCAAACAGACACGCGCACACACACACACACACACACACACACACACACCTTGTATAGACATCAGTGGAAGGCGTCTCTTAAATATTGACTAAGGCATTGGCTGCAAACAGTCTAGCCTGTGTATCATTTGCATTGCATCAGCAGTGAAGATGTCACAGCCATACGGGCTGAATGCAGACAATAACTTCTTTGCAGTACAGCCTGTTACATAAACCTCCACTCATATGCATGGAAATTTCATGGGCGTGCGCACACTTTGCCGTAACGGGTGGTATAATTCAATACGATTTGCATGCCTGCACACAAAGAATATTTCATCTTCCCACGCATATGCCCACTGAGCTTATACTCAAAGTTACACATATTCCTGTAAATCTGTAGCAAAATGCCTGACACGGGGTGTAATTAATACCCTGGCGCAGGCGTCTGTGTGTACACCCATGGATATAACACATGCTGTATTTGGACTGGATGAATAGGATACAATAAGATTTGAAATAGGATGCTCCACCTGGAACGGTGTTGATGTGTCATGCAGCCAAACACAGCCAAGCCCCAGCCAGTATTCATCACCGCTCTCTATTTGGGCACCAGGGGTAGAAACTGTGGCTGTCATATTCTGTATAATTTAAGTGCAACTCAGTGAAATAGCATCCGCACACTATTTTAGTTTAGTTTATTCGACAAAGACAAAAAGCAGGATTACCTTACAGCTTGTTCGTCAAGGATAACACAATAAAGTCACATTCTTATTTCCATTGTGGGCTTTGATATCAGTAGCAAAGAGATAACACAAGTGCATTTGGCTAGGCAATAAACAACAACAATCAATACCACAGTATCTACAAATTAAAAAAATACAATAAAACTAATACATCAAAGCCCGGTCACACCATCATAGAGGTGTTTTTTTTCAAGCAACCAGTTCATGACTTTAATACTAAACTAGCTTTCAATATTATATTTGTCAAGTTTATGTTGTTTAGGACAGTAATTCTCAACCTTTTTCATATCAAGGACCCCTAATTTAGTCCACATTAGAGCCACAGACCCCCATTTGATGAGATATTTTGTCTTGGACCCAAATCTTATTGTTAGATATGATTTTGTCCAGAATTCCATGAATATCTGTGTTGTGGGTAGAGAGATGACAGTGAAACTAAGATCAAAATAGTCATTCTTCTACATTCTCTAATTGTTTTAAGTTCTTGTAAGTGAAATAATGGTGAATTTAACAATTCATCAATTTGCTGGGGACCCCCTGGAACTCCTTCAAGGACCCCTGGTGGTCCCCGGACCCCATGTTGAGAACCACTGGTTTAGGAAGTAAAATCTGAATCCCACAGAACATCAGTAGGATTGGTCCAACTCAAATTAACTTTTTTCACCTGCCACAGGCTGGTAAGCTAAACAAAACATCTGCCAAGAATAACTTTTACAAGCCAAAATAATTTACCGAAATATGTCAGCCTATCCATTTTCAGTGCTATTTCGGGTATATAATGAGGTGCGAGAGACAAGATCATGATTTAGAGGATTCATTTAAAAACTTGCTCACTCACCTCTGCAATGGATCAAGTATGCAATTCATCATGAAGTGCAACAGAATTCAAATTACAAGACTGCTTTGACTCAGAATCGATCAGTATGATGGAAAATGGTGAGAAAATAGGGTCCAATAATGGTTGTTAGAATTTAAAGTGACTATTTCCAAAACTTGGTGACTGGGTTTTCTATCATGTGCTGTGTTTTATTGATTATCCATTGATCGAGACAGTTCGACCTGAGCTTCAGAAAGGTTTGTGATAACATACCTGTCCAGCTCCAGGTTTCATCCTGGTACCTGAGATAAGAGCCGTGTTTGACAAGCCAAAGTCTGGAGGGGCGTTTTGGCCACAGGCAGGTAAACTAAGGGTCAGTTGGGGCTGATTGCTGTCACAGGTGTGTGTGTGTATGTTTGTGTATGTGTGTGTGTAGGTATGTGTGTGTGTGTGTGTGTGTGTGTGTGTGTGTGTGTGTGTGTGTGTGTGTGTGTGTGCGTCTATCTGTGTGATATCAGTCCAAACACCACAGGAAAGCAGGTGATAGGTGAAGAGATGAAATGGGCTCCACGTCATCTTGCACACACACACACATAGAAACTCATGCACACACACACACACTCACACAGACAAAAAGCATCCTCTCCGTCACATGACCCGGCTAACTACAAACACAAATTTGAGAATACAAAATGCATCAGCTTAGCCACACAGTGACACACACACACACTCAAAGCACACGTATGTTTTCTCTCTCTTATACACACACTCTTCAGCTTCCAAATGAATTGATAATCCACTCAGAATAACACAATAACACTCTCGTTAACCTTCTCTCTCTTGCACACGCTCTTTCCAATATTCACACAAAGCGTTCAGAGTGAAGTGACCATCAGCCTTTTTCACATCAAGCTGCAGATCAATAGGCCGTTCCAGGTGATGTGTGCAGTGATAACAGGCCTGTTTCCTCACTCTGAGCAGCAATAATGATGAGTCTTTAGTGGCCCATGTAATGAGTCACATACTGTATGCAGAAACAGGAGGGACTGATGTCATTTTGCATCACTTCATCCCCATTGGGACCGTTACAAACTGTGTATGTGTGTGTGTGTGTGTGTGTGTGTGTGTGTGGAGTGTGCTTGAGTGCATGCCTTTGTGCGTGCTTGGATGTGTGGATGTGCATATGTGTGTGTTTGTGTGCCTTTTTGCATGCCGGTGTGTGTGTGTGTTTGTGTGTTTGTGGAGTGTGTGTGTGTGGAGTGTGCTTGAGTGCATGCCTTTGTGCGTGTTTGGATGTGTGGATGTGCATATGTGTGTGATTGTGTGCCTTTTTGCATGCCGGTGTGTGTGTGTGTGTGTGTGTGTGTGTTTGTGTGTGTGTGGAGTGTGCTTTAGTGCATGACTTTATGTGTGCTTGGATGTGTGGATGTGCATATGTGTGTGATTGTGGGCCTTTTGCATTCCTGTGTGTGCATGTGTTTGCGTGTGTGTGTGTGTGTGTGTGTGTGTGTATGTGTGTGTGTGTGTGTCTTCCTGAGGCGCTGCCTGCTGTTCAAGCCCATACCTGGAGGCTGACCTCATTTGTTGCAGCACTGGAGCTCCGGACACATGGAAGTCACATGACTAAGCCCTCTTAACTCCATATGGAACAAAAGCTTCTTGTTAACGGCCCAATTGACCTTATTCCCTTGGCGGCCATTTTGAGCTTTACACTCTGGATTGGAACAACATGATCTCACACAAATACGTGAAATTAGCACAAGCTCTGAAACGCAGATTTATGTGCTGTGGACACGAATTATTTGAAAATTAGGTTCCTCCACCACAAACTGGATTCTGTGACAATAACACAAATTGGACACGGCATTTTCAGCTAAAGGTTGGCCAACGGTTTAGTAAAACAACTTTGGTTAAGGTCAGGATTAAGGTTATGGTTACGTTTAGGCAAAACAACTTGGTTAAGGTTAGGGAAAGGCTTTGGTACGGTGGCCGAGACGTGTCGAATGAACTGCATATCCAAAACGCTTTGCAAATTCGAAAAACACAAGCACATTAACAGAAAACACAAATGCAAAAATCACAACACAAATGCAAAAGCCACAACATAACAACGGAAGTGAGCAACAACAGATGTTGACAATGAAACGGGCCGACTATTATTGCCTGCACACATGGAAGAGGAAAGTTCTTGCCCGTTTGAGAAGTTAAGTGAAACGTTGTTCGCTAGCTAACTATCATTACTATCGCTATGTGATTGTCAAAAATGAGCAATGTTGTTCAATGTCAATAATAGTCGACCCGTTTCATTGTCAACATCCGTTGTTGCTCACTTCCGTTGTTATGTTGTGGCTTTTACATTTGTGTTTTCCATTAATGCGCTTGTGTTTTTTGAATTTGCAAAGCGTTTTGGATATGCAGTTTGTTTGACACGTCTCGGCCACCGTACTTTGGTCATAATAAAGAAAAACTTAAGCTAAAAAGGAAAATGTGATTCACAGTAGAAATGTCCTTCATTAATGCTGGGAACTGAACTCCAGTCGCCGGCACTGAAGGCAAATGCACCCTTACTTTCCACTGCGCTACTTCAATGTGAGACTAAATCACGTAATTGACACAAGGACCAGCAGCATATGAAAGACTTGAATTTACATGTATTGTGAATTTGTAAAAGATATAATTGTCATTGTTTTTAAACATTGGGGGAAATCATGTGTTTTAGGTTAATTTAATTTCCATCTGATAAGGCCTTAAAGAATCATTTTAACAAACATAATTTGCATGGTCGGTAAAAAACCTGGATTTGGCATTTAAAAGAAACCTACAATTAACCTTATCATAAAGTAAACATTTCCCAACAAATACTTTACCTTATTCCAGGTTCATGCCCATCTACAGCTACACTGCCTTTATAGCATATCATTAATGGAAAGAGTGACAGAGAGAGTAGATGAATTATCTCCCTCTCTCCTCCTGCCTTATAAAACCCAACATGAAGACCCGCCATTATCAACTCCCCAGCCACTCATCCAGACAAGTGATTTGTACCCGCATTACTCATCTTGACACAAAATTACATTATTCATCTTTTTGCCACGGTCCCCCTCTTTGTTCGTGTACCAGAGAGCAGTATAGCACAAGTTAATTGATTTGTAGGAGGAAATGTGCTTATTTGCAACACAGAAGTGTTACATGTTTGGGTGGATTAACATTTCTGAGGCAGAGCTATTCCTTTTGCCCTCACCTTTCATTTACTCTAAAAGGTAGAACCAAGCTACGTGACGCATGATAAAACAAACCACTGAGGAAGGTAGTAGGCATTAGGCATTTAGCCTGAGGGGAACCTCTGCTTCAAAGGCAAAATCTAATACCATTACAATGGATTTTAGAATGAAAATGTGAATCGCATCACAGGAGAAAAAAAGCTATTCAAGCTGTCGATAAGTCTCTGCATCAAATTCACCAAGACAAATTGCTGTACATTTATTATGCTTGTCAAATGAAGTGATTCTGATTGTTATTTTGTGTGTATTAACAATTGAAAGGTAATTCCATACCTTTGCCCTCACCTTGTTCCATTGATTTTATTCCAATGGCAGCCATTTTGAATTTATATATCACACTCAGGGTTGGAAACTCTACCCAGAAGACTGGCATGTAGAAAACTTATCAAATTAGCTAGCAATCTTGGGAGCAACAACTAGGACTGCTATTTAGCAGGGATGTTAGCTATAGCTTACTTGCTAGTTAGCTGCTCTAATGCACCAGGCTAGATTCCTGTGGGCCAAAATGTATTACCTTAATGTGAACCTATATCCCTCCAGACTCTTGAGATCCTTTCATTTCTAATATGTATTCAGTGCAGAATCTGTGAAATGTTTTTCAGATTCCCGATGTTTTTATGATAAAGTAATACAACATAGCTGGGCTGTGTAGGCTACTCTTTCAAGGTCTATTTTTGTTCTTCACATAAACAAATGCCTTGCTGCTGTAAACTGAGCTAGGGTTAGGAGTTCAATCCCCGTGTAGCTCAATAAGGTCCACAGTAGAACCACTACCTGAACCACAATAAAACAAACCACTGAGGAAGAAATGAATAGGTATTTAGCCTGAGGGGACATCTCTTCTACAAAGGCCAAATACTCTAAGTCCATTGGCTGGTCTCTCATTGAGGAGGGTTTCTCAATAGAAATATGAATGACTTCACTGAGGGAAAACAATTCCTCTGAGCTCTGTATTCCTTTCAGTACCAAATTAGCATTTGCATAATGACATCCATTTCCTCTTCCACTTCCCAGGCAGCAGGACAGTGGTTGCCTGTTGGGATGTTGTGATGTTATAGAGCAGG
Source organism: Centroberyx affinis (assembly GCF_046629955.1). Lineage (NCBI taxonomy): Eukaryota > Metazoa > Chordata > Actinopteri > Beryciformes > Berycidae > Centroberyx > Centroberyx affinis. Next base: position 14,345 of record NW_027282801.1, read on the forward strand.
ACTCCCTGGATAGGACAGGACTCACCAGCTCCTCATGCTGCCAGTGGGAGATTCAATTAAGACATTACTGATGCAGAGAGGGGAGAAGGGGGGTGGGGAGGGGGTGTTCAAGCTGATTGTGCAGATCAGCTTACTATGATGATGATGTAATGATGAAGACACATGGTATGCACAGTAAATGTCAGTGTGTATATGTGTTGGGATTCTGAGGGGAGGAGGGAGAATGACATTTCTTTTTTTAATTGCATTTTTAAACACAGTGACACACACAACACACAGCGTTTAAACCTCGTTCAACCTTTATTAATATAGCACATTTCATACAAGTGGGTGCAATTCAAGGAGATTTGCAATGGAAAAGATTAAAATGAAAGAATGCATCAGTAAGAGTAAGACAAAAACAGTAAGACAAAAAGCCAAAAAGGCAAAAGCCAAAAACAAAACACAACATACAGCCTTTAAACCTTGTTCAACCTTTATTGGATATAGCACATTTCATACAAGTAAATGCAATTTGAGGTATTTTGCAATGAAAAACATGAAAATGAAAGACAATGCAAAAGACAAAAAGAAAAGAGAGAAAAGCAAGCAAACAAAATTAATATTGGTATTCATGTGACACGCCACACACACACCATCCCCCAGGTGACACGTGCACCAAACACGCCTTGCATGTTGATTGTGTTGCATCTGTTTTTATTAAATAATGTGTGGTCTGTGGCTGCATGGACTGATAAGCTGCCTGCTGCAGCGCATCACCAATGAACCACTTTTGTACAGTGCATGAATCTACATCTTTTCCTCTCCCAACACACAGCGTACTTTCATTCACCAGGACTCCGTTGTAAGTGATAAGTGGCCTACTGCAGCTGCACATCAACAATAAAACGCTTTTGCACTGGACTTATGAACATGATCTCATAAAAAGTCAGGGAATGAGCACAAACTCTGAAACGCAGATTTTTAAGTGCACGAATTATGTGAAAATTATGTTCCTCCATCACGGATTGGATTCTGTGACAAAAGCACGAATCGGACATGGCATTTTCAGCTAAAGGTTGACTAATGGTTAAGTTTTGGCAAGTACAACAACTAGGTTTGGGTAAAGGTTATGGTTAGGCAACTAAAACAACTTGGTTATGGTTAGGGAAAGGCTTTGGTCATAGTTAAGAAAAACTTCAGCTATGGTAGAAATTTCCGTTGTAGAAACTGGGCATTGAACTCCAGTCACCAGAATTGGAGGCAAACACATTCGTCCAATGGAAAATGGAAAACAGAAAATTAAATTTTAACATTTTACGTTCCACCAACACATCATTTGGTGTTAACAAGTCATGTTCATTTCACGTAATTGTATAAGATTAGGTTGCATATATCCACATTTTCCTCCTGCACAAAAACCTGCACAATCTAAGCTCACTCCTGAGGACATTGTTGAGTCAAGCGGCCAACTGCAGCACATCAACACTAAAGCACCTTTGAACAACATATTATCTCAAGCCTTCCCTCCCCCCCCAACCACGCCTGCCCAGTCTAATTTCATTCCCCGTTCCCCAGGACAGTGTAGAGGCATCTGGAGAAGGAGGCTCGCTGACTGTGAGAGGCTTTCGGCAGCACCTGGTGTGTCCAGCGCTGTCTGAGCTGGAAACCTGATCATCGGCAGGTACAAGAATAGCTCGACAGGACCGCAAAGGCCGCTCCCCTGACCTGCCATGAACTGTCATTGAACTTCTGTCCCTGCTGAGGAGGCGGCCCAAACCCGTGCTCTATATCTGGGCCTGTATCTCTGGGCTTAACTGTCCTCTGCTGCTTCAAGGTTTCTCAACTTGCAGCTCAGAAAGTCTTTACGCTTTGACGATTGATTTGTTTTCTTTTCAAGGTGTATAATTTTAACATCAGTAAATCATTACGAAATTAATTCTGAGACATTAGTATAGTTACCGTAAGTGAACGAGACCATCGCTGAGAAGATTGTCAGCCTCTACCAGCCTGTACGCTGCATTTTACATTGTGTGCCACTGAGTCAGATTTCATGGGAAATCTGCTGGATTGCTTTACGGCACAAAACAGGAAGAGGTATATTGCAGATAGTGCAAAGAGTGAAATGCCTAAGGACAAAATCACTTCCAAAATGTTTATCCAAGGAGAAAACAAATGCCAGAGAGGGGGAAGGTGGACAAGAAGCAACGGGTTTATGGGAAATGTGCGGTCTTCATTTTGAGAAACACTAACACTAACAACACAACTGTGTGACGTAGAGACTACCAATCCTCTCCACTATGGTCTTGTTTGTTTACGGTAATTACACCAAGGTGTCACAATTAATTTGGCAATAATATATTGATGTTTAAAAATGCTACACGTGGCACCTTTAAATTGCTGCCATACTTGTCATCTGAACAAACAAAAATAAAAAAACAACCTTTCTATCATTTCTCTTCAGCTCTTAAGTCTTTACCTTGTTTTCTCTCCCATCCATGCTCATCTAAGCACAGAATAATATTTGTTGGATCTATTCAATGCAGTGTGGCTCTGATTGCTAGAAATGTTGCTGATCTAAGAATTTAGGTTTATTCTACTGTATTCCACTGATTGCAAGTCACTGTGGATAAGAGGGTCAGCCTAATGCCTAAAATGTTCAAAATGTATATAAACAGGTAGTGACCTATGTTAGGGTTAGGTAAGGTAAGTCTGAAGCTGTTACACTAATACAAAACCCTGTGGCCTAGACTGGCTTGGCTCCGCTAACTGGGAGAGCAGAAAGGGGCGGGGCTACTCTCTCTGCACTGAGATGACCTATCAGATCACAGTGAAACCCCATGACTGCCTGCATGGTTGCTTTACGCTTTATCTCATTATCTGACTGGAGGTAGCTGAAGGAAGAGAGCAGTCCACAAGAGAGGAAGTCAAAAGTGCTTTGACTGTTGAATTATTCTGTATCAATTCAATTTCAATTTAATTTTTAATTTTATTGGCATGAATGTTGAAAACAATATTGCAAAAGCAGTGAAGTTTATGAAATATATATGTTCATTTTGTAAACTCATATTCTCATCAATAATATTATAGCATATCACTGATGTTGGAAGAAAATATTGCATCTTCAAAAACTTCCAAGAATTTAGAAATTATGCTCTTATGCTCAGATGGATAACCTCAAATTTTTCACATTGATGGGTTTTGAATGGGCATCATTGGACTGAGATTCACCAAACTTACTCTGCCTATAAAAAAATCATGTAAACCTTAAAATCCAGCATAAAATATGAAACCTGCAAAATACATATCATAGGAATAATAGGATAATAATAGGAAAGCATCTGAAAATCCATTTATTACACTGTTCTGTGATTGACAGCTTACCTGACACTATCTCCTGCAGTTATAATTACATCTGATCACTCAGCTAAGCTCCTCGCTCCTTCTGTCTCTATAAATTGTATGTTCTTTCTTCACTTTGTTGATACTAGCTCACTCTTTAGCAGATGCTTTTGTCTCCTCTGTAGATCATTTTCATACTTAGACTCTTCTGTGTGCCTTTATTAAACTACAATACATTGATGTGATAAGTAGTATATTTATTCCTAGCATCAATACAGTAAACTCTCCTATTTGTTACTCCAAGCAGGTCAAAACAAAAGCAAATGATAATTTATTTTTCCATTCATAATTTACAATTACACTGAGAGCCCATTTAGCCTGAATAGGCATCTTATTAAACTGTTATGACACAATTATGTATTGGAGAGCTTTGATCAAAAATTAGACATGTCAGCCATGTGAAAAATGTGGAACTTATTCAAACAAAATGATTGATAGTACAAAATTAGAACAAACTGGGACTTTTTAAATTATAGCAGGAATCAAGTCCTCGGTTGACAAATTGATAACACTTTTGCACACTGATTCCTCTATAGACTATTTAGAGATACTGAAACTGATAATAATAAACTTCAAGTGATCCACAAAATGCATATATAACGATTTGGAAATGAACACTTCAGTTGCAGCTACAGTTCACCATTTAAAGGGTTAATTCACTCATGTGAGGACTTCCCCTCCCACTCTGACCAGGCAAAAAAAAAAAAAAAAAAAAAAAAAAGATTGTCAACAAATCCACATGTTCTTGATTTGCCTGATCATAAAGTCATGTCACCTGTCAGCAGGGAGCATAAACACACCTAGACTCAATTTAGCAACCTGTTTAATTCCAGAATAGAGTTTACCTGCTTTTTTTTTATTTTATTTTTTTAGACTAGATAGATTATAAATAAATCTTTATTACACAGATTCACAGTATACATCATTGTAAATAGTGTCAAACTGTTATCAGTCATATAAAGATAGGTGATTTTAAGGGGGAAAGCATACATTAATGCTTTTTTGAAAATACAATTGATTTTTGTTTATACTGGTGGTTGTTGTTGTTGGTTATTATGAGTGATGTAATGGTAAATTAAAAGGTGGGTATAACTAACATAATATAAGACAAACAGCCACCAATATAACCAAAAATCAATTATATATATTTAAAAAAACAAAACATGAATTTATGCTTTTACCCTTAAACGGCCCTATTTTCATATAACCTACATCAGTAACATACTAGTTACCATGATATAGGCCTATCTGTATTATAAAGTGACATCATAAATTTATGTGAGTCTAAAAAGGTTGGGTAAACTCTATTACATAAATGAAGAGGTTGGCAAAGACAGTTTCTCCTCCATTACATCCCTCCTCATGATGATCAGGGACTGGAGGTCATATTTATTCACATATTTATTTACCGTTATATCACTGCCTGTCAAACTAGATCCCTACCTGTTGAACAGCACCTTGTTATTTACTTTTTTTCTCTTGTTTTGGCAAGGAGGAGCAGAGAGAGCAGGAGTCCAGGGTCCGATCCTACAATGCAGGAGGTGACAGGCAGGCTCGGTTTAATAGGAAAGCCATGTGCGGCCAGTAGGAGGGGCCATGTGCTGAGGTGTTCGAGAAGGTGATGCCGTAAACGCGGCCAGTGTGTCGCAAACCAGGTGTTTGGGGAAGGTGATGTCGTAAAGCGGACAGGGGAGGGGAGGTGGAGGGGAGGGAGGAGTGGAAAGGGAGGGTGAGCAGGGGTGAGGAGGAGGAGAGAGGAGGAGGAGGAGGAGGAGGTGACTCTCCGGCGGCTGCGTTTCAGACACAGCGAGAGGATCATGGCGGATGGCCCCAGGTGTAAGCGCAGAAAGCAGGCGAACCCGAGGAGGAACAGCGGTAAGTCAAACTCCTGCGAAACCGTCGGGAATCGACCCGGCCGGGCGGACGACGAGGTTTCCACTCGGTAAACTCCGCCTGACGACTTTTTGGGACTATGTTGGAGCACGTTTTAGGGAGTTTTAGGGAGTATTAGTGGGTTCATATCCCAGTGTGGTGTACCGTTATACCTGGCTGGCTTCTCTCTCTCCGCCTAGCGGTACATGGGGCTGCCGGAGTGAACCGTTATCCGTCCACACGCTGTTAGAATACGCCGGGGAGCGCTTGATTTTTTAATTTTTTTTTTTAGTTTCTCACACTTTTCCCCTCTTCTTTTATGCACTTTTTCACCACTTTTCCACCCGCAATAACACTTGGCGGCAGGTTGCAGGGCTTTCACATAACAACGTGGCCCGTTCAACGCAGTTTATCCAGTTGTAGGTGGGATAAAATTGGGCGAGGTTGCAGGGTTAGTTGTGCTAACTTGCTGCCCACCCGGCCGGACGATGCATTTTCACACAGTTTTTCATAATAAGTCAACTTTAGCTCGCTGTTTTGGTAACCGGATGATGAATCGGGTTGTTATGGCGAAAGCATGGGATTTTTTCGTGCGCTTTGGTTGGCTTACTGCTGCTGTGGTGATGGCAAAGAGATGGGATGTTTATTTTATCTCCACTTCACCCCTCCCTGCTACACTGCAACACCACATGTTTCCTCGGTAAGGTAAGAGTGGAAATTATGTTGTTTATTCCCGAGAAGAAGATTAGGCTATTGCTTTACATGAATGCGTCTATTTCCTTATGATTTTATTCATTTGTTCTCCTTATTCGGCGTGGGTTTTTTTTTTGCACTTATTACATAATACTGGAGTGTTATTTACACCTGTAGGTCTAGTTTCTGGGTAATGCAAGCAATGCCGGCCGGGAAGAAATGTTGCTTTTATGCTGCAGCGTGGGCTTTATAAGGAATTCATTTTTCTGTGAGAGTTCAGAAACAGAATAGGCATGAGAGGAATTTAGCTCACTATAATATTCCTATAATAGGGGCTCGTTGTGTGTCTGTAGTACTCCGTATTGACTTTATAGTGATCTTATTGTACTTTCTGGTATTTTTTATCTGCTGTGGTAACACGATAATATTTGTGTAATAATCCGATAATATCACCTATAGGGCGTTTTCTATGATATTTGTATAGTATCCTTCTAAAATTTATTATAGAATCACTATAGTTCTTTTTCATAAGGGGTGAGGGATTTTTCACAGATTTATTAGAAACTTTCTAAGTATTATTTTTGGAATACCATAAAAATGTATTAACTGGAAGATAGAAAAAAAAAACAACAACTGAAGTTTTAGTTGTCGTCTTAACTTTAAATTTCGACGGCTGTTTGGAGCGAGTCTCTCTCATTGGATGGTTTCTTACCTGTACTCTCCCCACTTTCACCGTAACAGCCAATAAAAAAAGAAAACCTATATATAAATATATATTTATAGACACCGTTATGGGGCGTGTGTGTGTGAGAGCCGAGGGGCTGGAAAGCACCTTTTTTTCTCCTGCTGACGACACGACGGTGACTCGGTGCGTCCGTACAGGAGCCATCATCATCATGTTTACCTGAACGCGGATAACGGGGCTGACAAATGGCCTAGAAATAAACAGAAATAACACCTGCGGCTCTTCACCATTACGGAACAGGACCTGGTCGTCGTTTTATAAGGCTGGACGTCTCGCTAGGAGCCAGGAAAACGACTCCAAATGTCAACTTGTGCAGGTAGAGATGATTTTGTAGTTTTCCACCGTGCGTGCCAGCTTTCCGTGGATGTTTGTCTCCCTTCATTCTCGCGGGATTTATCTCATCTCTACGCATTTTTGACCCACTTGTGCATGTTTTATCCGGCTCCTTTTATATTATTATGTGACGATTGAGTGCTAGTAGCCTCGTTTGGTCGAGTGCAGCCTGCAGCTCTGTGTCTCTGCCCGGAAAATGAGCGGTGCATAAGGTGGTTATTCGTCTGTTATTCCTATCCATGTGCAATAATAGTGCTTAGGGCTCACCGTGAAACCTCCCGCTTCCATCTATTGTGTTGCATTAATTTGTTATACAATTTCCTGAGCGCTGTGTGGAGGGGAATGGCGGTCAGTACCATTACTGCAGTGAAGGCGGGGTTGCTGCTTTTTTCTGGACCGGAGACAGCCAGGTACGCAAGGTGATGCAACACCTATAAAGGTGCATTTAAACCATTTCCTCTTAATATCGCCCCGGCAGAAGGTAGAAATACTCGATGGGAATGTTCCCGTGCGCCTCCCTTTGTTTCGTCTCCTAACATTTTAGGGTTGGATGAGCTTATAATGTGGAAGGAGCGCGTCCCAGCCCGTGTGACGGGGCGCACAATCAAGATGGCAAAAGGTGCTGTGATTCAGTGCGCACCGCGTCTGGCCAGTGCAAGTGAAACTCATCCGCATCCTTTCTTTTTTTTTTCGGGTCTCATTTTCTCAATTTTGTCCTGTTTATAATGGAACATTTATTTGGATTAATTTTCAGTCTGCTCACTTTCATTCACAGAACACAGGCTGCTAGTTTTTTATAGTTCACTCCTTTGAATTTGAAGTGATATGCCAAATATTAGTATAGTTATATATTATAACCTGTGATCATCATCAGCAAACAACCACCAATCTAAACTAAATCAACTATATTTTCAGACAATCATTCATTTTTGCCTATCTGCATATAACTTGATACTACTGACTATGATGTGACTGTGAAGCTACATCAGGCTAAAAGTCCACAAATAAAAAGGTGGTAAACTGACTTTAGGTGGGTTTACTTGATAAAAGCTCATATTCCTTTAGCAAACTTGCATGCCTTTCACTGCACAGGTTTTAATGTTCTCAATCATTATGGATGCAAATGTCTTAAACATGCCGCATCTCTTAGGAGCCTCCCTCCTCTCTTAGGAGCCTCCCTCCTTTTCCTGACGTGCACTAGAGCTTTGCTCAAGCTTGTGTAATAGTCATTATTATGCATTATGGACTAAATATGTCTTCTGCATCATCATCACCATCATCATAAGACAAAAGTAGTCCCCAAGTTTTTACAGTTGTTCCCACATTACAGTGACTTAGATACAGGAATCTATATTATGAAAAAGTGATGACTGTGGTTTATGGCCTAATATGTATTCTACATATTTAGACAATATACAGTATGTGTATATGTTTAAGTGTGCAATCACACCTACAGTTTGTTTTCTCTGGCCCAAACCATAGTGGAAATTAGGTATTATTTTGTTGCATGTTTGCATTTGGTCCGTTTAGGTTCACAGTGTTTTGGTAGACTGTCGGCTGGCCTGGTTAGGAGATTTTGGAGGAGAGGGGAGTCAAAACAAACCTGTCCCTGTCAGCATCAGTCCAGACTGTGGTTTGCCCTTGTTTCACTTTGTTATGCTAGACTTTCCGAGGATGAGTAACTGCTGGCTATCAAATGTCAACATCAGGCTCCTTATACCCATAAACCCTTGTGTTTTCTGGCCATTTCACATAGTTGGTTCGGATTACATTATCACTCCTAATGAACCGCACCGCATTTTGCTTGAAAGAGGACTGACACCTGTATCTTCAGGCGTGTCTCTGTGTCGTTATTTGGTGCCACCCGAGTTCGAACGGCGCTCTCACCTGGCCAAACAAACCAAACTGAAGGAGTAAACGCTCCACAGTTTGTACAAACCGCTCCAGACATGCTCGGTGTGAATGCCCAGAGCATTGGTGACAGTTGACAGACAGTAGGCCTTGCTCTCCTGCTCTGTCAGGTTCAGAAATGATTCCCCACCAGGCAGCAGCTGTAAACATGTCGGTATAAAAGCTGAGCAAGTGACGAATGTCATCTAGCTGTCGGCCTGCAGAGACCCCCGACTGGGCGGAAAGGCTAACGCTAACGCTAGCCCTAACCTTTACTTTACTTTACCCTTACCCAGCTCGTTAACCTTTGCCACCCATTTACATTTTACATTTTTATCTTATCTGGAGCGACTTACAGTGAGTGCAACAGTAGAATAAGCTTAAATTACTTCATCGCCAGCATTACAAGCTGCCAGTAGCTAGGAACACCAGAGTCGACGCCACAGCAGGAAGACAGTAGATGAAACAGTTATTTCTGTGTCCCTAGAATAATCATCCCATAACCCATGATAGAGAAGTGCTAGGTAAACAGATGAGAGCTGAGAAGAAAGTGTAAAGATTTATTTTTTTTAACCTAAACCTAACTGTAACCTTCACCAGCTGGTTGTTTTGGGCCCCGCCACGTGCTAAACGTCTGCAGGTCTACAGCCTGACACTACTGCAAATGGCAGGTGTCGGCCTTCCACACACACTGCCTGTTGCTGCTGCCGCTTTTGTCACGGCTTCGTCATCCAACACCCTTCGCCTTGCTTTACAGTACTCTGTGTGTGTGTGTATGTGTGTCTGTGTGTGTGTGTGTGTGTGTGTGTGTGTGTATGAGCGCACTCTCAGCCGGGCTGTAATCTAACACTGCAATTTAGGGACTACAGGAATGCGGTCTGGTGTTAACATACCTTGACAGGATAAACACAGCGGCCTACTCCCAGGCTTGGACTTCTTATACAAGCCAGCCGGGGCTCGGCCTTCACCGGCTCTGTCAGCGTTTCCTCTGGGATTCTGTGGAGAAGCGGTGCTCTGGGGGAGGTGGGAGGTGCGACGGTGGGAGGGGTGGCAATTTTAGTTTTGGTTCCACATCCGTCCTTGTTTTGGTCCCAGTTATGGTCCTAGTGCACGTTGCAGTGGTGAAAATGCTGTTGCTTGCATACTTTATCACAAACCTCAGGGCTGCACTTATTTATGTTTCAGAGGTACATTTGGTTAAATTGAATTGCTATTCTGATTCAGCATTTTCACCAGCAGCAGCAGCGGCAGCGGTGGTAGGGGTAGTATTCTTGGTGTGGTGCTGCATCATCGCTGAGTGAATACAGGAGAAGAACTGATACTGCTTTTTGCCCGGAAAAGACTTACATGTGTAGTGTCTGAAAACAGCAAATATGAAAGCTTTGATGAAGTGGGTATAGGTTGAATCACTGTTGTGTGTTATAGCAATCAGAGACAGAGAGTAGCATATGAAAATGTCCCAGATTATTAGTTGAAAGGAATACTGTGTCTCTTCGGCAATAAGCTCCTTGATCAATTTACTGTTGTTTGATGCAGAGGTAACAGTTTCACCTCTGTGTGCCCGGTATTTATTCAGCTTATTTCTGTACATGCTGAAGCCTTAGTGCCTAGCTTAAGGTACAAGCAAGCTTTGCATCCTCTCATAAGCACCATGGCTCATTAATAGAGCTTATAAAAGAAATCGGTGTATTCCTTTAAATAACCAAGGGCCTCCGGTGTTGCTGCTGCTAGTGCTTGTAGTCAGGCTGTGTCAGTTTACTGTGTAGGACGATATTCTGTGCACCACTCTGGTGAGGCTCAAAAACACAAAAAAAACTCACTGTGCTACCACATTAGGCAAAGTGTGATCCTGTAATTAAGAGTGACGTGAAAATATTGAGCAACAAGGCCCACTTCGAGGAAAAAGTAGGTTGACTATAAATGATGCAGCATGTTTTGTAGGCCTCTGTTTTCTTTATATTTGAGCCATTTCCTGACACTCTTGAGCTCACCCTAAGGCGCTCCGGCTACAACCGCTGTCCTACAGAGCAGAGGAGTCATGTGGGTGTCCTGCTGTCAGCGGAGGAGTATTAACTATTTATTTGTAGCAAATTGGCCTTTACCTTAGGCTGGGCTCTTCCTGGTTCACACATTAGCTCAGTCAAAGCGATTACCAAAAGGTACGAATGTCTGTCTACTGCGGTGTAATTGCATGTTGAAAATGCAATTACACAAAATCCAACTGTTTGATCTCCTAACTGTGTCACCTACTTTTGACTTTTTACTGCGTTTTTTCTGCATGTGTCATGGCATGCTGGTTGAGAGAACCACTGTCATATGGAAGAATGGTAATTTTTCTTTACCTTTTACATTACATTTTTACATTATTTTAGTGTAATGTTAATATTAATACAGATTTCCGTCTTTGTAGCCTATTTGGGAAGTGGTATTGTCATAGGGAAATGGTCCTGAGCAATATTAGAAGTGGTTGTGGTCAACAATAGCTGTTAATTGATCCAGGCCCATTGGTCATGCACGTTACTTTCTCCTTGGCTGAAGAGCCTGAGGCTGTGTGTGTGTGTGTGTGTGTGTGTGTGTGCTGTTTCCCTTGCACAAATGGGCCTGAGGAATGACAAAGCACTACAGGATGTCTTTAGCAAGTCAGCATAAACCCCTCCCATCGCCTTTTATGGTCCAGAGGGGGAGGTGCGCTAGGGCTACTGATGCTGCTGCTGTGACTAATTGGGTAGTGTGTGTGTGTGTGTGTGTGTGTGAGAGAGAGAGAGAGAGAGAGAGAGAGAGAGGGAGAGAGAGTGTCTATGTATGTGCATTAGTGTGAAGGTGGAAACTGCTGCTTTCCTCTGGGCTTTGCATTACAACACAGCCCTGCTTGTTTGGATTTACATGCATTAATACCGGCCTGTGGGGGCTAGATCACCGGTTTCCCGCCATTGCTGCTGTGTTGCAGTTAGATGATGCCGACCGATAACGGCACCTTGACAGATCAGGCGTGGAAAGTCGGGGCAGATGACTCAGTAGAGCCTGACAAATACGCATCCTCAACATCAAAACACATTTTAGAAATATACACTTCAACGCCTGACTTGTACAGCGTTTCTGCATGGATGATAGGTTACATCAAATAAAGCAATCAGGATCAGGATCACTTTATTCGTCAAGCACTATACAGGAATTTGTCTCAGTGGTATATACGTACATTCAGTATTCAATATTCTATTACTAAATGGCATTGGAGCCTTGTGGCAGACAGTATGGCTGCAGCTGCGGTAACAGAAGTAGAGTGGACATTAGTGCAGTGATCCAGAGCAGCATGAGGAAGTTTACTGAATAGAATGAGATGCATGAAATAAATGAAGAGCAGTGGAAAACATAGAGAATAAATCACTCTACATATACACATAACAGTTGACGTTCAGTATCTACACTGAACAAAAATATAAACGCAACACTTTTGGTTTTACTCCCATTTTTCATGAGAAATAAAAGATCTAAGACTTTTTCGATGCACACAAAAGGCTTATTTCTCTCAAATTTTGTTCATTGCACATATTAGAGTGGCCTTTTATTATGACCAGCCCAAGGCACACCTGTGCAATAATCATACTGTTTAATCAGCATCTTGATATGCCACATCTGTCAGGTGGATGGATTATCTTGGCAAAGGAGAAGTGCTCACTCACACGGATTTAAACAAATTTGTGAACAAAATTTGAGATAAATAAGCCTTTTGTGTGCATAGAAAAAATATTTTATTTCAAGTCATGAAAAATGGGAGCAAAACCAAAAGTGTTGCGTTTATATTTTTGTTCAGTATATATGTTTGGGAAAGCTACTGAGGAAGGCTGCGCCAAACAAAGCGGTCACACTCAGAAATCGTTTTATTTTATATATATATAAGTAATATATATTTTATATTTATAAGTACAATAAATGTATGACAAAGGCAAACTCAAAGGAGCGGTTGGAGACAAAATGACTAACAGAACGAACCTAACGCAGCCCTCGCTGTTCTCACGCAGGTGCGATTTGCCCCTGCAACACTAAACACTCATGAACACTCAACATGAGAGTGTCGTAACATCTAACTTCTTAGTCAAGGTGAAAGGGAAATGAGGCAGTACCATCTGATTTAAAACGAAACTGAGAGCAACTGATTGTCTGTGTCATGTAGCCTGCTGCTGCTGCTGCTGCTGCTGCTGCTGCTGCTGCTTAGAGGCAAGTATCATCCTGTGGATCTAAATATACTTGAAACATGTGTGGGCTGTGAAACTCTGTAAGTTATCAATATGTCTCCTATATGTGTCACAGTTGATTTAAATGTACCTACTTGTTGAAGGGAATTTTATTAATCTAATACTGTAGGGAAATTCTCTTTTCTCTGGCCCCACCTCCTCCACAGGGAGGTCAAAGGTCAGAGGTCACGGTCAGCAGCCCTGGAGCTGGTAGGAATTCAGTGTCTTGTTCAACGGCACTTCAGCAGGGAGTTGAACCCAGACTTTCTTGTTGAAGGGTCTGCATTTCTGTCGCTGTTGCTTGGCTCTTGTGTTTTAGAAACTGGATGGAAAGGACTGGATAGAGGATTGGACAGTTTCCTTACACCGTTGGTTTACATTTTTGTGCGATTTAGTCATTTAGATGTTCTCATCCAGAGCGACTTGCAGTGAGTGCAACAGCAGAGTAAGCTTAAATTCCTACGACACCAACATTACAGGCAACCACCAGTAAGCAAAGTCGAACTCTCCCAAAATAGTCAAACATGGCACCGAATTTGAATTTGTGTATTACTCACTGCGGCTTCGTATTGTCCGTTTATTTATGCTCCATGCCAGTGAGGAAAACCGGAAATAAAACTAACAAAGAACAACAACTAAAACATTGGCTGCGGTAAAAGAGCGTCAGGCGGCTGAGGGAATATGAGGATTTAGAAACCGTTTCATCAATCCTCTAACATACTCAGCAAGCCGAGCCTCAAAACAATTCATTTTAAAAGAGTTGACCATGAGATGTTAGCATGGAGATGGAAACAAAGGCAACCGGAGAAGGAAATGGAGATGCTTTGCCACAAGGCAACACAACCAATCACATGATATTTTTGACTAATTGCAGACAGTTACGCAGTGATGGCTGGTGTGAGAAGAATTTGACTAGTTCGGGCCAGCAAGCCTGTGCCCAATCCCGATGTGGTGGTTCGTTTTATCCGTACAAACCTGCCGGAATTAGTTTCTGCAGCATAGCATACTGCGGCCTTAAGGAGGTAAAGGGTCAGAGCTGCAACACCCTGATAACAGATGTAACAGATGATAGAGGTGTGCCTGGAGAGGAATTGAGAGTTGAAAAGAGAGGGAGAAAGAATTTTTATTTTTATAAAGTAAGACTATAATCTCCCTCTAGAAATACAAGTGTAATAGAAGTGTAATCCTGAAGTTCAGAATCACTGCTGTTATCATGATGAAGTTTTCACACTTCCGCTTACACTAAAAGCATACCATGGACTAACACAGAGACAAACGTGGAACCAAAACTAAAATACACCCCCCCCCCCCCCAAGGAAACACCAAACCCTTATCACCGCTTTTCTTGTTGAAGCCGGCCTAACCTATTTCCAGGAATAATTCTGTTGCCTCTCATCACGCCCATTCAGCCACCTGAATATTCAGGTAGTCGAGAGGCTCTCCCAGCAGCGAACAGCTAAAAATTCAATCCATTGTGTTGCTAACCAAGGATTAGCTGTGAAAGACAGCCTGCGGAGAAAGGACCCAGTTACTTACCGCTGCTGACCAGCCTCCCACTTCACACCGTGTGAGTGAGAGTGTGTGTGAGTGTGTGTGTGTGCATACATCTATGTTTGTGTGTGTTTGCGTGTGTGTGTGTGTGTGTGTGTTGTATGTGCATGTGGGTATGGGGATATGTGTGTGAGTATGTGTGTATGCACTTGTTTGTGTTTATGTGTGTGTGCGTTTGCAAGTGTGTGTGTGCTTGTGTGGGTTGTGTGTGTCAAAAGAAAGGGTCCCATTCAGAGTGTGTTCTTGTCTGTGTGTGTGTGTGTGTGTGTATGCGTGTGTGTGTGTGGGAGAGGGGGAGCACTCTTTCACACTCAGCCGGTGGGAAACTCCTCTCCGTCTCTTTTGGCGGTGGCAGAATTTGCATATCCTGCCATCCTCCATTCTCTCTCCCTCCTGGCGTCTGAGCAGCAGAACAGAGGCCCTCGGCTCCTCCGGCTCGCAGGAAATCAGTGAAATCGCGGCCCAAAGCCACCGCCGCCGCCGCCGCCTCCTCCCTGCCTCCGGGCCCGCCGCCGAGCCGCAGAAATGAATCCCGTTCAGGAGGGACCGAGTCGAGCCGTAATCCCGCGCCCGGTGGTCATTGAAGTGGAATGCCGCCGGCCTGTGATAGGCTACTCGCTTTGATTCATTTTCATTTAAATTGGGACACATCTCGAAGGTAAACCCAGAAGATACCGGTGTGCGAGAACTGAAAGGGAAAAAACACGTGGGCAGAGCTGAGAGGGGCGGTGCAGTGGAATAATGAAGTGGAATTAGAATAGAATGAAAAACAGTGGAAAGTAAAGAAACAAACAGTAGAAAAGGACCTTTATGTTTGTTGTGATACTGTGCTGACAAAGAAAAACCCTCCATTCTAACAAGTCATGTAGTCTCATATTCAGTCGTAGAGTCATATTTTCTTTAAACATGTGAAAAAGACTGCCAGTGGTGGTGAGATAATACTGCGGTTTCACTTTTTTCAGGGGTTTTCTAGAAACAAATGTCAATATGGTGAAAAAAGGCACATCGCTCCACTAATATTATCAAGACACTTAATCAAAGAAAAGTCTTGTTAACTTCATTTGTATTGGAAACAAATCTCCCAGTGGCAGATTTTTTCACTTGTTTTAAGAAAAATAACATTTTAAGCCTCAACACTAGATTAATTGACTTGTTTTTGCAGTGTGCTTTCTCAACCCGGCCTCTCTCGGAAATGTTTTTAATCTCAAACAGGACTACGCTTTAACAGAAAGGGTTCTAGATAGTACCAGAAAATGAAATGGTTCATTAGCCCTGTACCATAGCATATCCTTTGTTGGTACTATAAAGAACCCATTTTGAAAGGTTGTCAATGGTATCATGCTCAAATGGTTCTACATAGGACCTATATTGTACTGTAAACAATCCTTTTAGAATGTATGAAATGCTCCAAACCACCAGCATTAAAATGACCACACTGGGTTATTTATTCTGATTTACCAGTTTATAATTTTAACAAATAATATACTTCTAAATAATGCCACACCCATAACCAAAGAACCCTTGAATAAACCTCCTTTTTTTGTGTGTACCTAATTAAATAGAGGTTATATCGAAAAAATAAAATAAAATATATAATACCCAGCCTGAAGAGACAAAGGAGAGGCGGAGGCGACCTCCCAGCAGCCCCAGTGGTCCCAGTGGACATAAATCATGAGCGGTGGACAGGTGGGTTAGGAGGGGCCTGGCCTCCCTAAAGACGCCCCAGAGACTCAGCAGGAACGGAGGAGGACAGGTTGGGTTGGAGCAGAGAATTAGATTAGAAGCAGAGTGGACTGATTTGAACTTTATCCTCTCTCCACACTCCAGGCTGGGCTTTCCATCCGAGTGTTTTTATGCAAATGAGGGTGCGTCAAATGAGAAAAGCCGAATTGGATCGGCTAAATTTTCTAAAAACCTTCTTTGACATTGCAAAAAAAAGTATTTATACTTGCTTGAACCAGAAAAGTTTTTAGATGACAAAGAAATTATGCGACAAACAGTGATGGAAACAGATTTGTCCAATAAATAATGATGTAGGCTTGGCATGATTCACTCGGCGGATGGTTCATTCTTTTGCGTAACAGTTAAAAAGTGGCTTTGGACGTTCTGAAATGTTGTCTGTAAGATGTCTAGACACAGGTGTTGTTTCTAGCTTGTATAAGTCTCTGTTGTGGCTGTATGACCATGCGGTAGAATATTGCCAAGTGCATTTCTTTGTTTTTGTCTTCAGATAAAACCATATGGCCAACATAAAGGACTGTTTCCATTTTTCTTGTGGATGTGTTTTTTAAGGGAAAAATCCAACTAAAACACTTTAAAACACTAAATAGCTATTAGCAAAGTACCGTGCATTGTTGTTTGGGGGTTTATTTTTCCTATTATTTATTTCCAGTGCAGCTACAATGGAGTTTGATAGCAGAACATTTTTTGTTTTGGTGTCAGTCCCTCAGAATCAAAGAGCAAGTGCTTCTTTCTAGACGCAGTGGCGCTCATACAGCGAGAAATCCATCATGGAAGAAGGAGAGAGACCAATTTCTCCACTGACAGTAGCCTCAATAGACCAGAATGCAATGCAGCCACAAGGACAGGTTGTGCAATCATTGACACGCCCCAATATTCAAGAACTATTTGGCTAGCTAGCTATATTTCTATGCACATATACCCACCTTTGACTGAAAGCAACAAGTTCACAACCGTTCTCTGGATTTTGTTGCAAGTCATTCTGGGAAATGTAGGAAATCACTAACATAAGTAGAAGTAGACAGGTTGAGGGAAAGTGGGTTCACCAAGACAGTAAATTACAACACTTCATCACAAAATAGCCTAACTCCTGGAATACATTAAACATCACAAATTGATCTAACACTGAAAGAGTATCCAAGGGGGCACTTCTCCTTTAATATTCAGGAAGCCTATTTATTTCCTTCAACCCAGCTGATAGAAATACACAGAATTACACAGCATTTTATTTATTGTGATATTTCACAAATTCGTTTCACAGTTGGATGGAAACAGAGCGACTGTCCCTCTCTCTCTCCCTGTCCCACCTCGCAGGATGGAGAGACGGTTGAGAACAGGTTGAGAGGCAATAGAGGATTGGATTAGAGTAGTGATGTGTAATGTGGAGTCTCTCTCTCTCTCTCTGTCTCTTTGTCTCTCTCCCCCCTCTATCCTCTGTCCCGTGGGATTGATTTACAGTGCATGGGGCCGATGGGTTGATGCATGATGCTTGTAAAAGAGGCCGCCAGCAGGAAGAAGAATGAGACTCCTTTAATAAAGTAGATTTGGATTTTAGTTGTAAACAATGCCTTCGCCATTTTGCTGATGGAAAAGGACATTAAGAGTCATCCTTTTTAAATCGTGCAAGCAAATACACAATTGAGGGAGAGGCTGAGTGAAAGAGAGGGAGAGAGGGTGTTGTTGTTATTGAATTACAGGTGATGGCTGCTAATTGGGCCCTCCAGAGGTTGTGTGTGTGTGTTTTTGAGTGTGTGTGTGTGTTTGTGTGTGTGTGTCTGGCTCTAGGGATCTGGTGTTGATGAAGCTGTTAGGGTAAAGTGCGGGGCCGCTGTGTGCTCCCTGAGTGCTGTGCTTTAGAGGCTGGCCTGTCCCTGCGGAGGAGTGCTAATGGAGGCCACCCAGCGCTGATGAATTACACCGAGACTGGATGGATGGAGCGGCGGCCGGGCCGGAGGTGATGCTGTTGTAATTGAGGCGGCTGCTGAGCGAGGAGGGTGCCTGGTTTTTGATTAGCTGTAGGCATGAAGCAACACGTTTGCACCAGGGCGGTGACAATAACTGCATCGCCGCCTCACTGTGGCGCTTGGCAGGGAGTCAGGCAGGTGCTTGAAGTAGTAATTTGCAACCTTTTTGTATGTATAAATGTCCGTTTGGTTCTCTATCACTGGTTCATATAACATAATAGTGATTCAACCTATACGCGGCTCATGAAAGCTTTTACGTTTGCTGGTTACTGTTTGTTTGACAGGTGATCTCTGGGAAGTGCAGTGCAGAAACACCACAGAAATGAGCGCTTAGCACCAAAGATGTCTACAAAATAAAAAAAAAACAAAAAAAGAGGATCTCAAGGATTATCACTTCAACGCATTTCTGCTTTACAAAACAGAAAAGACTTAAGACACGGGTCATGGGCCGCATCTGAACCTCCCATAACCTCATCGGTATGTAATTCATGCTTTTGCCTGTTGAGCTACAGGAAATTCAATAATTGGACACACAACTCGATTATTGGTGGGTTTTTTATTTCTCAGTGGGCAGAGCGTGGCACCAACACGGCTAGGTTTAGGGGTTCAGTTCCCTATGTAGTTCGATGGGTAGAGCATGGCACTAACACTGTCAAGGCACAAGGCACACAAGGTGTTTCGGATAAAGTCCTTCATCAAATTTGACCATATTCCTTCATTTTTTGTATTTTTATATGTTCACATTCCCACTTTGCTTCCCTGGAGACTTGCCCTCTGTTGTTATTCTTTGTTTTTCTCTTTCTGCTGAGCGCTCAGGATACGGAACACACTTGTTCCTCTGCCGCCGCTGAGAATACCATCCGTGCTTATCCACTTTGGTGGATTTTTGTCGATCAAAGCGGTTCTGGCATCGGCGGTGCCACTGTAGCGTGATTGCTGATGTGTCAGCTGCTTAGGCTGCGAGCGATGTGGAGCACGACTCAACAGGCTTCCTCACTGTCTTGTTTCTGTGTTTGTGCTGCTGCGTCTCAGTGGGATTTTGGCTCCCTCTACCTTCTCTGAGGAAATCTTGATGGGCAAGGCCGGGGCATCTTCAACTGTGTGTGTGTGTGTTTGTGTGTGTGTGTGTGTGTGCGTGTGTGTGCGTGTGTGTGAGAACACTAAAGCTGCTATTCACACAGCCGTTTGCATCACCACACTCCTCTCTAGCTGTGAAGTCTCACTGTTAAGAGTGTGAAGAGACAGAAGTAGAAGTTATCAACAATAAGCAAATGCGTGCCTGTGTGTGTGTGTGTGTGTGTGTGTGTGTGTGTGTGTGTGTGTGTGTGTGTGTGTTAAGGCAGGATGTGAGTGACAGGGTTTGCTGGGTGTCCTTAGTGTTTCCTCTTTAATTGTTTTGGAGCAGTGGTGGTCGGGGGTCATTTTGTGGCCCTATTGTTGTAAAACTACTCTTATTTGTTGATTTAATTATGACAGAAAAAAGTTCTGTTAATGTCGCATTTTCTCATGCAGTGGTGGTAGCTTTCTTTGCAGTAGTGGCGCACCACCGCTGAGTGAATGTAGAGGAGAAACCGCGTTATCTTCGCACCTGCCAAGGTAAACTGTCATCTCCACTCAGCTCTGTGAACTATCAGCCGGTAAACATCAAATATCAAACCACAGAAACAGCCTGAATAAGTTACAGTTTATCTTTATGGTTTATCGACAGGATAGGAAATTGATACCTCCCACAGCCAAATGCAAAGTCTGTCTGACACTACCAACTTTTATGACTGGTGACCAGCCATTATCTGGAGGTCAATTTGAAAAACCAGATTGTTAACACAGATTAACACTTGAAATTAGGGTTAGACTGATAAAGCTGATTGGCAATATTTATAAATATCGGCCTTTTATTAAATATTGGATATCGGCCGGTCATGCCGTCCACTGCTGATATGGTGGAGGTTCCTCCCTGACCACAGCTACATAAAAACCTCCAATAAATTTTTTTTTCTTTGCACTTTTTTTTTATTCATTACATTCTTTGTAAATTAGTTCTTCATTTAAAGGCCTAATGTATCCCAGACTTTTCCCTACCAGTGAAGAGCTGCTAACACTAAAAGAATTTCATTAATCTGGGTTTCAGTGGAGTGGAGTTTTAGTGTCCCATGATGGTCTCTGAATGCTGTTTCAGAGGATTTTCTACCCTCATAAGAATAAAATTATGGGGGAAAACATTGAATACTTGTATTTTTAGATTTTAAATGTTCCAAAAACATTTAAAGATATTGAATAGTGGCACAACATCTCAGCTATCAGTGACCTCAGTCTAAAAATATTGGTATCGGCCTACAAAAACCCACATCAGTCCAACCCCTACTCCACCTTAGCTGTTGAGTTTTGGAAACCGCCAGCCAGTGCAGTCATGGACAAAAAAGTTAATTTCCTGCCCTGACAACAAGTATGAAACCAAAGTAACAGCCTGGCTAAAGCCACAGTTTACCTTTTTTGGGTTATCAGTGTAGGAGAATTGGCACAGGTGCAGCTCTGAGGCTACAGCTTTTACATCTCAACTGGGTTTCATCAAGGCCGTTTGTTTTCCCCTCTGGTCTCATGCACCAGGCATCTTAATGTGAGCTCACAGATACTCTGGAGTTAATCTCACCAACCTGTAGTAAGCCGGTGTAGAGAGAGGCTCATTAGTCACCAGTCGCTTTGCCTCTGACATAGTCTCTGTTAAGCCTCGGCGGTGAATTGAGAAAGCAGGCGTTCATCTGCAGTCTTTGCATCTTGTCTGGCAGCGAATGAACTGTAATTTTCACCTTCTAACCACAATCACCTTCTCCAATCTTTTCACCTCTTACCCAGAGTTCAGTGGCATGATTTTTGCAGCATATGCTCAACAAAATAGAGTCTATGTACATGTGCAGTCTACTGTCTGTTGTTCCATATGGCTGTGTGTGTACTACAAAAACATGATCAATAGGTGTGATTCTGTTCTTTAATTGTTTGAAATGATTGTTACTTGCATAATTGAAAAAGGGTGCGTATGTGAAACTAAGTCGGGATAGATATTTGGACATATTTTCATAGGATGTGCTCTGAAATTTTCTTTCGTTTAAAATTTTCAATTCATTGGCACATGTGCTCCTTGGCATAACTGTCAACCTTCCCTGCCTCACCAACCTCCTTCCTCTTCTTCCTCTCCTTCCTCTCCCACTCTCCCCATAGCAAGACAAGTTTATTTATGAAGTGCTCTTAACAGGTTCATCAAGCTTTACAGAGCAACAAACAACATGAATACAGGTAAAAACAATAGCTAAAAACAAGAGGGAACAAGCACACAAGCATCACAAACTCCCAGATCTGGGGCCGGAGCTTGTATATGCATGTTTGTGTGTTGGTGTGTGTGGGAGTGTGTGTAGCATAGCAGGTGTGTCTGGGCTCCAGCCCCATGAAACGTCTCATAAATACCACCTGACACCGTTACAGCAGGCAGGCTTCGATATAAAACTCTCCTCCTGTGGCGCGAGCATGAAGCCCTTCAGCGCAATTATATTATAACACACTTCAGGGGAGGAAAGCTTATACCCTGTCCAGAGCCTCTTTATAGAGAAACCTGGTCTACGGTCCAAATCCAAGCAGAGCACACACACACACACACACACACACAAACACACACACTCAAGCTTTGGCTTCATGACTTCAAATTTGAGATGTTTTTGTTGTTTTTTAATCTGTATTTATATCCTCTGTGAAGCACTTTGTGACCAACCTGTTTTCTTAAAAGCACTTCATGAAATAATTTGACTTGACTTGGCCATAGCTGGTTCCTTTTGAGTTATTTTTAAAAGTGGATCCTTCTCCAAAGGGTATAATGTGTAATGTCCATAGCCACACACATGTTCATTTAAGACTTTTACCCAGGCCAAAATACACACACACACACACACACACACACACTCACACCCTTGGAAGCATCAAATTTAATGGTGTTTGATAGAAAAAAAAAACATCGCTGAAAAAATGTGTCTTGCAGGCCAAGCTACTCCCGAGTTTATTCCCTCAACTGTTGTAGCAAATTAAGCAAATTTGTTGCCATAAGGTGTTAGAATTCTAAATGTTTGTTTGGCATTGACTTTGTGCCGATACACCTCAGCAGTGTGTCTCAGTCCAGCCGGTCTGCTGCGCTGCCTGTGTGACATTTCAGTCGACCGGCGATCCGAACGTGCCTGACATTTTGCTAGACTCCGTTCGGAAGGTCCTGCCTGTCCCTGTGTTTTCCTTCCCCACCTCCCTGCATTGTGTGACTGGGTAAACAGACACACACACACACACACACCCACCCACACACACACATATGCACATACACTCACAGGCTGCCTATACATCTGGGGGGGTTTGCTTTGTACGCCAGCAGGCTTAGGATTATGCTTTTGTCTTTATTGGCTGCCACGCATAGAAGAACCTTGAGTTGCTTTTTGATGTTTTCCCTAATCACACCTGTGAAGGAAAAGTAGGTTAGCATCTCAATATGCTCTCCAAACAGGATAGTATTTTTACATTCTATATAAGGATGATTTCCTCTTGGCCTGCTTAGCCTTTCCTGTGCCAGAGGTTTAGCTGCAGTAAGAGATTAGGAATAAGAATGGCACAAACTAGGTGTAGCAAGTTTTTTGAGTGCGCCAAACAGGACTGTGTTTCATCTCATTGCTTAGAAAATCTTTGCTCTACTGTAAGCTAACAGACCAAAGATCATCTAAGACTCTTTTTGGGAAGCAGGCCCAGATCGTGCTGCGAGGACCAAAGCTTTGAATTTACACCAAACACAGCGCAGCTCAGTAACGAGGTAATGTTCTTTGACAATGTCGCGCTTGTAGCGGTGCCTCCAACCACCCCAGAGGTTCAGTTGAGCTTTTAATCTAACGGCTGCGAGCATATGGAGATCGTTGCCTCGTTCTGGTTGTGTGCCACCCAAGTACGAAGCCTTCCCACCATCGCTCTGCCAGCTTTCTGGTACCCCGGGCAAAGTCCCGTCTCCCAGCTTGATGCTCTCCTCGTTGACAGGCGTTCAAAGTGAGCTAGCTGGCCGCCCGGCGTCCAGACGGCGGTGGATGGTCTTCATTTAGCGGGGACAGAGCCGCCGTGCCAACCGGGGCTGCGTGCCAGGCCGCTGCCCGCCGAGCTCGGCATGGCTGCTGCCGCGCCGCTGCCAACTCCTGACATACAGTAGGTTGGGGGGTTTGCTCTGTCAGTGCTCCTCCCTGCCAAAAGTACAGTGGTCTGATTGAGTAACATGATGTAAGCGGGACGGTGGGTGTGAAGCAGCCTGCTGGAGGTGGATATGGAGAGATAGCTAATGGGGAAGGGAGGGGGAGACTGCGCGGAGGGAATAGCTCTGTCCGTTCTCCATCTGTGTTCTGGATATGAAATTAGCCAGGCTAGTGGCTATTTAGGTCCATTCATAAGGGCTTAATCTGTGCTAGGTGGCGTGCTCTTGAATTACCCTGGGCAAACTGTTAGGAAGTTGTGATTCCACAGTTACACAGGTGAATTATTACAATTTCAGGTTGTTAATTCACCTTTGTATTCTGTTCAAGGCTTTTGTTTAAAGGTCCCATATTGTTCAGTTTTGATGTTTTTGTTTTCAAATCTAGTACAGCTCAGTATAAGAATAATGTTTTTCATGTTTTGCAAATAAATGTAGTTTAGTTAAAAGTTGAATCGAGTTAGTTAAATTGAATGAGATTGAAGACCTCTCAATACTGGACCCTGATTGGTCGACAGCAGCAGCTCCTCTAATTCAAATGAGGTAAACCTGCTGAGTGGAGGCTTTCCAGTTCAAATGCTGCAAACTGGCCTGACTGGACAGATTTCAGTAATTCTTTAGTGAGGGAGCCAATCAAGACCAAGTCCAGTTGTGATGCATTTACTGGAGTTAGTAAAAAAAAAAGGATGGATTCTTGAAAATGCATGAACTTACTTCATTAAACATCTTTGATTATATATGTATATAAAAGTAAAATTTGAATTCCTATGAAATCGGACCTTTAAAATATCTTGACTTTGCTGATCTCTATGGGAAATTAGGTCATTACAGCCATAAAAGTAATAGGATTCAGCAGGCAAAAAGATGAATAGCAGATAAGCACACAAACAGAATGTAAAAATAGTTAAAAATTCAAAAGCAATAAAGCAGTGAAATGAAATGTAAACAATTGTTACTGCATTTACTCACAGCACACAGTCTCTTGCAGTCACTACCTAAATATGGATTACTATCAGAAATATGTGATATATATCCATATTTCAGTAACAAGCCATGACTGCTACTAACTTGGAATCTACATCTTGTATCTGAGTATCTGAGCTTATATCTAAGGTTGTATCTAAGCTAATCACCTTGTTGAGGAAGCTGGCACTAGCCTAACTGTAAAGCTAACATTTCATTTTGATATTACCTTACAGTTGACCTCAGTTTGCCCAGGCTGCCGGCGTGAGCGGTGTTATCCCACAGCGGTTTTGACATGACAGCAGTGCGCTTGTGTGCTCTGGCATGTTTACCCTAAAGCTCAGGGCAAACCCACGCGCGGCGGCTTGCCTGGCCGAGTGTTTAGCTTAGCGCTTAGCTCAGCGTAGCGTAGCCCAGTGAAGCGTATAGCACAGATACAGGTTCTGCTCGCGGCGATACACACTTCCCCCACAGGCTAGCTTGTGTCGCCCAGGCAGAGACAGACACAGCTAAACACACAGATGTCACGTTTTGCACATCACAATGCTCGGCGCTAGCTACTGATGCTAAGTAGCTCTTTCTAACCGGTGAAAGCCTACAGTTCTGCGACCCATTTCCCGAGGAGCTTTCTACCATAGAGAGAATATGTGTGATGTGAATACTGAACAGGTGAGAATAGGGGAACAGTGTAGAGGAGCTGGTAGTGTGTATGAGATTATGCCAACGCCAGTGCAGTAGTACCTGCTGCGGCATAAATCAGGCTCTCACATATTATTATTGATAAGGTTTGAGTGTTTTTTCCTGTTAAAACTCAGCAGCTGCCAGTGACCAGAGAAGGGAGATGAGAGATTAATTCTGAAGACGTGACTTGAAAGAACTGCTTCATGCCAAAATGAGAAATCCACATTTGCAAAACGTGACCCCTACTGTTAAAAAATGATTGCTGGCATAAAAGTAAAACTCACCATTGAATATAGTTAAAGTTACCAGCTGGAGAATGTAATCATCTGTATTTTGTGAATATTGAAGAGTGAACACCAGGGAAATGCTTTTTTTTTGTTTGTGTTTTTTCCAAAGAGGAGAGAAAGAAAACCCTACGATCTGTTTGAACTGGTCTATGCAATATCACTTAGACCACATCAGAGGAGTCTTGTAGCCTTTGCATTGCAGTGTCTCCATAGGGACAGATTAGGTGACATGTACATAGCCTTTAGTTTATGGATTAGGAATATGAATAGCTGAATGCTCCCCACATTACCTGATTAACTATAGGATGTCCTCTGTCTGGCACCAGTGAAAGAGCATGCCTACCCTAATGGATATTGCATGAAGTCCTCATGTGCAAATGAAAAATGAACCATGGTGTGGATTGAAACACAGGCTGTGTTACAGGTAACAGAGTTCTCTACTCTCCATTCTAGCTGTCTTTGAAGCTGTTATGAGGCTCTGTCTCTCTCGCTTTTTCTTTAGGATTATTTTTAAAGACGGTGGCAGGCAGGGTCAAGCGTTAGTCGGGAGGCAGATAGAGTGTTTTTGTGTGATTAAAGACTCATGGGTGAACCTGAAAAACCATTTCCAACGTCCTTCCAAATCCCTTCGGCAACCACTGTGATAACCCCGGCAGTCTTGGATGAAAGGTCAGTAGAAATAGCTTTCAGGTTCACCTGTAAGTGTGTTATTACTCGAAAACACAAAGGAAAAACCAACAGAAATCAAGCACCACCAGTGTTTCTCTGGACTACTTGTTCCCTCTTTGGGAGAAGAGTCCAACAGGCCTTGTAGCCTTTCCAGGCAGCTTCTCATGGCGTCTTCTCTCGCTGGCTCAGTCCAGAGGTTCATGTCTTCAGCACCCACTGACACAAGAGAGGGTTGATTGAGAGGAGGTTAACCTTGTTGCCCTCACCAGAGCTCAACCCCGCCCCCGCTTGCCACAAAGGCATTTCTGCTTTACTAGACAGTAAACAGTGATGAGTGGCAGGGAGATGGAAGACAGAGAAAGGGGCGACACCATGTGACAGAGGTCACAAGGCAATATCAGACCCACAACATGGCGAGCACACGGCACACGCCCGAGTCCGCTGAACAGCCTGGACAGCCTCAAGCTCAGTCTCTCTGCTTTTCTTCTTCTGTCACTTTGTTTTGTAATGTTTTGTTATCTGGTACTTTATTGATGCCTGTAAGAAATTCCCAGGACCTGGTAGGGATTCAATGTAAGTAAGTAAGTAAAGTTTATTTATATAGCACCTTTCACAGAGCAAAGTCACAAAATGCTTCACAGGAGTAAAATAGTTCAAATAAGACCATCAAATAGTAAGAAACAATAAAACATAAAAACAAAGGACATAAAAACACACAGAAATACAGACACAAGGCTAGACAAAGGCCAGTCTGAACAGATGAGTCTTTAGCTGCTTTTTAAAAGTGTCAACAGAGACCGCAGATCTTAAGTCCAGTGGTGCCACAATTTCAAAGGCTCGATCACCTTTTGTTTTGAGCCTAGAGCGAGGGAGAACCAGTAAGCCCTGGTCAGAAGACCTAAGTGACCTGCTGGTAATGTAGGGATGGAGTAGGTCGCAGATGTACACAGGTGCCTTGTCTTGCTCAAGGACACTTCAACAGGGTCGATGCTTGACGACACGTGGGTTTGAACCTACAGTAGGTCTTCTTGTTGAAGGATGGTCTTCCTCCACACTACTATATTTAACGCAATGCAATGTGCAATCCCTTTGCCTGACAAAGACCTTAGGGTCAAAACGTTGCATTGCATTAAATTGAGTATTAACAAAGGAGCTCTAATCCAGTGTCTGTGATAATCCTTTTTGAAACACTTTTCATGACTCTCATCCAGTTCCTGGCCTAAATATGTGTTGGATGTGTTCACCTCTACTGTGCATCCCCACTGTCCCCCAAAACCCTGCTGCCATG
Organism: Centroberyx affinis; assembly: GCF_046629955.1. NCBI lineage: Eukaryota > Metazoa > Chordata > Actinopteri > Beryciformes > Berycidae > Centroberyx > Centroberyx affinis. The sequence goes on from NW_027282801.1 coordinate 41,885, forward strand.
AAATTAGACATGAAAACATGTGAAAAGATATAGCATGTCTTAAACTCCAATATATCTTTTTTGAGGTTGCCTATAATGCATAATAGCCTATGGCAACACAGATATTAGCTCTTCTATAGTCTCTTATGTTTCAGCTGACACTATCGTTATCAGAATCAAAACCACATTAATCAATAGGTAAAATAAATGTAGAGGAAATCTGTCTTGCTGACATTGATGCAGAGACATATTGACAACTTACTCACATGGTACAAGGGCAACAGGACCTCTCATACAGTGCATGAAATAAAATCCTGCTGACAGTCTTGCACATAATATTCTCCATCTAATTACATGGTAGTTCTGGTTCAGCAGCTTTCAGTATTTTCTCACCTCTTATTATATGGCCACAGGGTTTTATGTGACATTGCTGAAGCTTTTTTTTTTACCTTTATTTATCCAAGGAAAGTTTACTCAGCACACATGCTCTTTTTCAGCTACACCACGCTTCACATTCATACAGTTGAACACATTCAAACCTGGGAACTGCCCAGTACAACCACAGTGTTCTGCTGTTAGCCAATGAGCAGCTTCACTGGGGAAATTGAATGTAGTTTGGAGTTAAGTTAAGTACTTGTTAAAGGGGGTGCTATTCATACACCTTCCACGACCAGACTTTCCCAATTGGTTCACTCAGTCGCCAGGCTACCACTGCCATGGTCTTTTCGACTCGACTAACCCCACATTCACACTGTTCTGACCCATTGTGGACATTGCGAGAGGCTCCAGTTACATCTATGTAGGGTCTGCAGCTACAAAGTTCTGAACAGGCAAAACATGTATTTTTCGCTGCTTTGTTATTGTTTTGACAAGTTAACATAGCAAGCACTTAATAGGTAGCACTGAGAGCTCATCATCGCCCCCAACAATGGATGCAACTGCTCTCCAATCATCGGTTTTGAGAGGATTCCTGCTGTCTTTCAAATTAAATTTGCAGAGAACAGGCAAGCTTTGAGTGGCTGCAATCAACTTCTTGTCCACTTTGCACTTTCCAGGTGGAACTGTTGTTCAAGAAACAAAATCACATCGGTAGGGAAACAATGAAGCATGAAATTCTGATTGGCTGTTGATGGCCGATGACCGCAAAAAGTTCAGTTGTGGCCAACTTTTCTTGGCCAACAAGCTTGTTGATTGTCCACATCGGCCGAGTTTCCCTGGTCACTCAGCTCTATAGGAAATTAATGGACTTTCTGTGACTTGTTGATCATGTTGCTTGGTAGGAGTTCCCCCAAAATTTGGAAAAACACTGTGCTGTAAAACCACCGGGCCATAGACTTCTACTAATGCTGAGCATTCAAAACACAAGGCCATTGATGACCTAGATTTGCTCTCAGCAATAGCTGTCACTTCAGTAGAACAACAGAAGATCCTAAGGGGCCGGAAAAACAACGAACAAATCCCCAGTACCTCAGATGCTTCATAAAAGTGTCATCCGCTGCACGTCTGCCCGTTTGTTGTTTGTTTATTGTCGATCACAAGGCAGACTGCACTGAATGTGTGTATGGCGTGCAAAGTATCGCGTAGGCACATTTCACAGGAATCTGGGACTGGATAATAAGCTGGTTAGGGGGACTTCATCCTCCAGATGTGCACCAGGTCTGACAGACGACAGACACTCAGGAGCTGTGCGTGTGTTTATGTTTACATTTCATTTAGCTAACGTTCATATCCTGAGTGATCTGGGTTAAGTTAAAAGAGCAGAATAAATCTGTATTCGTGAATCAACAAAAATAGAACGTGGCCTGTTATAAAACAATCAGAAACAGAACCACTTTATTTGGCAAATACAATAAATCTACAGGAATTTCCTTTGGTGAGATTAGTGCAGAGACTAGGGATTGACCAATATGGGTTTTTGAAGGCCGATACTGATAATTTTGTATTCAAAGTGACGATATTTTATATCTTTACATTTGACCATTTTCATGCCAAAAAGTAGCCTATTCAGTGTTTCCCTCGAGTTATTGTTGGTAGGGTGGAAAAGCCTCGGAAACAGCATTTAAATGAAGAAGCAATTGAGCAATTAAATGAATAAATCAAATGTGCAAAGAAAATGTAAATGACATTGCAGGTTTTACAGGCTGTTTTTATGTAGCTGTGGTCAGGGAGAAACCTCTATCATATCAAATAGGCCGATATCTGATATTTAATAAAAGGCCAATATCGGCAAACTGATATATGGGTCTAACTCTAGCAGAGACATATGGACAACTACTACTAGCTGTGTATAGTAACACTGTATAAACTGATACATGGTACAAGGACAACAGGATCTCACATTCAGCAGAAGGGGACAGGGCAAGACATTCGATAGGCAGGCGACTATACCTATCTATATATATTCATGCAGTCATGCAGGCATACGTGACATGCATGTTGTATGGAGGGCGAAGGTTTCCACACTGATGTTCATGAATAAATCACTGCAG
>NW_027282802.1:0-22500 GCF_046629955.1 Centroberyx affinis
CTTGCTAAAAATACATGTATGTTTGTGTGTGTGTTTTTGAGGGACGTGATGGATGTGTACTCACGTGCACACACACACACACACACACGCACAGGCATGAATATGTGTTCACAAAACCATGCTGGTGCACGTGTGATTGTGTGTGCACAGGGACAAATTTGCACACACTCTATCCCACTGTGCACACACTCCCTTCGTGCACGTGTGTGTTTCTGATGTGCACACTGATACATTTGACTGTGTGTTTTTTGAGACATCATCAATTCTAACACACGTGCACACACACACACACACACACACACACACTTGAGAATATGTTCACCAAACTAGTGGTGCAGTAAAGGGCACAAATTTGATTCCATTGTGCACATTTATTTACTTCCTATGTGCACGTTTGTGTCAGACAGACATTTTTGCATGAGCCTGTGGTTTTGAAGAGCATACACACACACACACACACACACACACACACACACACACACACACACAGCCATGAGGATATGTTGACGAAACCACAGTGGCACACTTCATTCCACTGTGCACACTCTTTACGTGCACGTTTGTTTCTCTAATATACATGTGAGAGTGTGTTTCTGAGGGACATGATGGATTTGTACTGACGTATGCACACACACACACACACACACACACTTGATGATGTGTTCATGAGCCTGGTGGTGCTCGTGCACGTGTGTGTGTGTGTGCACACTTGATTCCACTGTGCACTTATCCACTTCCTATGCACACATTTGTGTTTCTGATATACATACTTATATGCTCGAGTGTGTTTTCGAGGGATGTGATGGATTCGTACTCACAACACACACACACACACACTCACACACACACACACACACACACTCTCTCTCTCTCTCTCTCATCCCCTCCGGGCCTCTCTTGGCGTGGTCTCCCATAATTCCTCTTGTCCGCACCACAAAGAGGCGTCCCGCAGCAGCCGCCAACCCATCAGAGAGCAGAGTGCCGCGCCGCGCCGCCGTCCCGCCGCAGCAACGCCGTCCCGCCCCCCCCCACACACACACACACACACGCCCCCCGCCCGCCCGCCACTCGCTCCTCGCCTCCCGGGAGCCGAGCGCCGCTCTTCCTCTGAACCACAATATCCACTTGTTTATGTTGTTGTTGTTGCTGCTGTTGTGTTTTCTTTCTTGCGCAGATCGGAGTTCTACACAAACAGCATATTGCTGCTTAGGTTGGCAGCAGCACAGGTTGTTAATTATGTTTTCCATGCCAAGCATACAATCACACGGTAATTGGAGTTGGAGCAGAGGATTGTGGGAGTGTAATGATAATGAGTGTGAATGATAATGACTTCTTGGTCATCTGCATCATCAGTATCATCAGCAGCATAATTGGTTAGTTAGGAGCCGGTGTGGCTCCGCTGGTGAGAGCGGTCGTGCGGCAGCAGTGCATGCTGGGAACAGGTGAAGGGTGAGAAATACCTTCACACCTCCATGAGCTGAGCGTTCAAAAGAAAGGGGTTTTTTTTGCATTTTTATTCTTGCCTTTTATAACCGAATCTGTAAAGCAAAACTTTTTCTTTTTTTTTAAAGCGTGATATAATTAAACTTGAACTTTTTTTTTTTAATAAAGATTTGTTTTTTTTGCGTTTGAGCATCTGGACTTTTTTTTTTTAAATTTTTTTTTAAATTATATTTATTTTTAGTTTTCATTATTTTATATAATATTATTTATATCTCTATCACTTGTATTATTATTTTATTTTTTATTTTATTGTACTTTCTACACCTTAATTCAACACCTTGACTATGTTAAACTATGAAGACTATAAATGAAGAGTTTCCATACAAACTAGGCTCAACCTGGAACTGAAAGTAATGACAGCACAGTTACATACTAATAACAATATTATACCTATTTTATTTAAATAGCATCTTTCTTCACTACAAAGTTCTGTAACATCACAGAGTATTTTGTTCCATGTATTTCCTGGGTGTTGTGACCTTTGACCTCCCTGAGAGAATCAGATGAGACTGAAATGTAAATGTAATGTAAAGAGGAAATAAAGGAGGAGAAAAGCAGCCGCCGTGTGAAGCCGCTTCGCTCGGTTAACGCCCGGAGCTCATTAAAGCTCGCTCAGCAAAACCCACAAAGCGATTCGACTGCTAACAAATTAGCGATTCTCCCGCAGCAGAACGAGAGCGAAAACAAGTTGTCAGTTTATTAATGTTCGTCTCTCCGTCGGCTGTGAAGACGAAACCGGAGTTTTGTTTTGTTTCTTACCAGGATCTTTTTCTTTTTTTTTTTTTCACGTGGGAATAACCGTCAGAACGAAGTGACGCTTCAAAAGCAACGACCTGGAAGCTTTCACACATCTGAATCCGTCAAGACGTCGGGATCACATGACCCGTGACTGACTTCATGTTTCACAGCAAATCAAACATTGTAATGTCAAACACAAACCAAAGGGTTGTGATTGCAAAATGACTTGAAAATCCTTCATCTTGTTGGTTTTATGTGAATTGAATCACACGGGACGCCCTACACCCGAATTCAGGAACATCAGAGACATCAGAGTCCAACACCAAACCCCGAGTTCCCAAGTAGAATTTTGAAGTAGCCAATAATCAATATTTTGAGCTGATATATCTCTCTATAGCTTTAGATTTGACAATTTTTATGCTAAGAAAGTCCAAAAAACTTCTTCTCATCAGGGTGGAAAAGCCTCTGAAACAGAATTTCAAGCATCACGGGAACTAAAACTCTCCACTGAAACTCAGACTAGTGAAATTCTTTCTCTCCACCTGTTCAATGGAAGGGAAACTTGGGATACTCATACTTTTTCCAGACCTTGATTTGTTTTGAAGATTTTGTCTGGTGTTCAATATGATTTATGCAGATAGACATCTTGCCCCTGCTAACTAGGTCATATCACTGTATAGATGAAGATTGTTCTTCACAGCGACAAATATCAGAATATGTGAGATGATTGGCAGGGTTCCTACACGCTTTCCATTTTAAAATTCCATATTTTTCCCAGACCCTATGTTCTTGACCGGATTTGATTTTGGTGGGTATTTGATATAATGCATGCTGACAGCGGCTGGGTAATAAGAGCGTCCCTCTATCTGAACATTATTCTTCACATCAACAAAAACCGTGGACTCAAAGTGGCTCTACAACAACATAAAAGCTAGAATGATGTGTGTATCGGACCTGAACCGCAATATTTTCCATACTTTTCCAGACATTTTTTTCAAATTCCCAAACTATTCAAGACCTGGAAATGATCAAATTCATTTTTAATACTTTTCCAGACTTTCCAGACCTGTGTAGGAACCCTGATTAACAGAACTGAACAATGAATAAATAAAACAAAGAAACTAAAATATCAGGGTTTCTCTAAGTCTGTGGTCAGGAGGAACCTGCATCATATCAGTGATGATATCTGATATTTAATAAAAGACAATATCGGCAGCAGATATATTGGTGTAACCTCTTTCTGAAAGCTGAGCTGAACATTATATTTTTTGTAGGAAACTCGTATTTCCCGTCTTTCCGGAGCGTCCTGAACGCAGCAGCGGTCCGGCCCACCGGGGCCCGGCGGTGTTTCCCATCATCACCTCGACCTCCGGCTGCGGTGGGAGACACTGGTGGAGGTGGGGGGTGGAGTGAGTGTGTGTGTGTGTGTGTGTGTGTGTGTGTGTGTGTGTGTGGCAGATGGCAGCCGGTCCCCCCCCCCGGGAGACTCGAACCGGCCACTTCGACTGCCACCCCCGCCGAGAGGTGAGGGGTTTCCCGTGTGGAGCAACAGGGGCGAGAACGGAGGGAGGGGGGGGGGGGGACCTGGTGAGCGCCGGGCCGCCCCTCAACATCTATCAGGGCTCAGTGTTAATGAGAGGAGGGAGGGAGGGAGGGATGGGGGGTGATACGATCTGGGAGGGAATATGGAGGAGAGAGGGAGGAACAGGTGAGGGAGGGGGAGGAGGGAGGGGGAGGAGGAGAGAGGTGACAGATATTAGCGATGGTGATAAATACAAAAACAACGGGGGGGAGAGACGGAAAGAGAGGAGAGAGACAGAAGTGAAGAAGACAGAAGAGAGAGAAATGTACAGAGGGAAAGAAAAGAGAGAGAAGGGATAGAAAGAGAGAGTGATAGAACTATAGATGGAGTTTGATAGAAAGAAAGAGAATGAGAAAGAGATATAAAGTGAGAGAATAGAAAGGGAAAAATAGAGAGATGAAGAGAGAAAGCGAGAGGAATATAAATAGAAAGACAGCAGAGATGGAGAAAGAGATAGATTCAAAGAGAAAGACAGTTAGAGAGAGAAAAAGAGAGAGAGTGAGAGACAGATAAACAGAAAAATAGATAAGAGATAAATAGAAAGAGGATGAGACCAAGTGAGAGTGGATTAGAAAGAGAGAGAAAGCAGAAGAATAAAAATAGGTAGATACAGAGGTGGAGAGAGAGATACACAGTAGATACCAAGAGAAAGCGAGTCAGAGAGAAAAAGAATGAGAGAGAGAGAGAGAGCGAGAGAGAGAGAGAGAGAGACAGCAGGTGAAGTGAGAGAGCGGGCCCTGGTGTTCCTCAGGGTTCGTCCTCGGGGCCCCGTCGGTTTCAAACTTCTCCAACTTAAAGAAAGAAAAAAAAAGAAAAAAGTGCCTGTGATCAGAAATTACCTCTGAATATCAGATTCTGAACAGGTCCGCCCCCAGGAGGCGACCTGACAGAACATTACAGATGCATTATGGGATCTGAGGGAGGTGGCCGAGGGGAAGGGGGACGCGGCGCTTCATGAATAGTTGATAAAACATGAGAGGGACCAAACGGAGGTCGTCAGGAGAGGAGGAGGGTCATCAATATTACATCACACCGCCGCATGTATTGTTCATGGAGGGAACGCTGCAAGCCTGCGCCTTCCTCCTCCTTTTTTTTTTTTTCTTTCTTTCTTACTTTCTTTCTTTTAGGGAAATTTAGGGAAGTTTGATAAAAAAAAAATAAAAAAAAGTTGCAGCCTGAACAGTTGCAGTATCCTCACTCCACCTCACTGCTGCCTTCCTGCCTCTAGTTTGACTAGAAAATCACAGAAAAAAGAGGCGGAGCTACAACTGGAACTGCTGTGCTGTATACTGTAAGTTAAAGCAATATTCCACTCTGTTTTAACATGGAGGTTATTCAGCTCTTGACCGCCATGAAAATCAGAATATAATCTTACAAAGAACTTATGCTGTAGTTATTTTTTAACTACCGGGTACCTATTCTATTATTACAGGGTATGTATGACCTACTGAGCAATAATCTGGAAGTTTGGGAGGAATTTAGAGAGAACTACTGTAGTTATTTTTTAACTACTGGGTACCTATTCTATTATGTCAGGGTACAGAATGACCATAAAACTGAGTAAAAATCTGGACCTTTCAGGGAAGATGGAGTGATGATTTCTGCAGCACTTAATAAATCTGAGGTGATTTTATTTCAAAATGACCTTATTACCAACACACTGGTACACCGTTAGTACAAAAGATTACACAGTAACTCCGGAGTAATTACGCTGTATGTTGCGGGCTGTAATCCAAAGCGTTACCCTCAGATTTTTTCTTCCCATTCATTTGAATGGAAAATGACATCGAACACGTCGGTGAACAGATTCAACAACAGATCCTGCTGCTGTGATTTCCAGCTGACATTTGGGCTTACTTTTTAGAACGACATTTCGCCAAATAGAATTATTATTCCCAAACAGGAGATGGGATCTACTTTTATTTTTAAATACTAATTTTAGTGTAAACCACGAATAGAAATGCAAAATGACGACGTACCAGTTGCTGCTTCATTGCTTCACAGGATCTGTTGTTGAATCTGTTCACAAACCTGTTCTTTCACAGTCTGTTGTTATGTTGCACCTATCTACATGTTACCTATGTGCAAGTGAACACATTTATCTAGTTTTTCCATAAACAACTCCAGTTGTACCTTGAAGAACATTAATGTAACATATAGGGAACTTATGTCAGAGTAGGCATCTGACATAGTGATAAATGGCTATAATAAGCAAAATCTTGGCATTTATACACATTTATATGGCTCCGATACACAACAGACTGCTGTGTAGTACAGAAATAAAAGCCATGTGTATCTCCAGATGTCCGGCTCTGGATGTTGTTATGTAGTGTCTGTTAGTAGTATCATATATATGTAGTATCGGCCTTCTATTGACCTGCTGATGTGAATAAGGCAGATACTACATATATATGATACTAAACATGTTCTAAAAAAAATATTCACCCTGTAAATACATTCACTTTACAGATGAAGAGAAATCTACAGGACGTGCAGATGTGGAAATGTGAGCTACCTTTTACTTTTACTCAAGTAGATTTTTACACCAGTACTCTTACTTCTGTGTAAGTAAACTATCTGCAAAGTAACAGTACTTCTACTGGAGTAGGACATACTAGTACTCTCTCCACCACTGTAAACAGGCTTCCTGAAACACCGGCAGCCTCAGTGTGAAGTTATAAATCTGTTTGTCCCAGAGAGGCTTCATGTAATTAAAGACGGGGTTCTCTTCCTCTGCCACGGACTTTGTCACTAAACAGTTTAGCCCCGGCACAGTTTGTCTGTCGAAAGCGTCTGAAGTGTCGGGGTGGGGCGGGGCAAGCGGGGTGGCGAGGGGGGGGGGGGGCGAGAGGGGGCCCGCTGGGTTTCACGGTGTCAACAGGATAAGACGTGACACCGCTGCAGCTCTTTTCACGGCGGCTTAACATCCTAATCTTCCGTGAGTCTTTGTGCTTTCCGTTGTCTATGTGGGTGAAGACGGGACGGTACACCGAAGTGACCGCGCTGCTCGCTCTGATAATTGACTTTGCCGATACAGATTACAACTGGTGAAGTTGTCGAACAGTGTTGGAACATGAAGGTTATCAGGGATAAACCCGCTGCTTCGGGCTCAAAGAGGAAAACGGAGGAAAATGGCGGTGGAATGTTGTTGTGTGTTGGAGTTACAGTCAGTGAACTTCAGCTGTAAAGAAACAGGAAAACGTCACAACAAAGTCCTGCAAGTTTATAAAAGAGCTGCAAAGAACTTCCAACACGTCACTACATGAAAAAAAATCCTTTCCCCATCTCTCCTCGGCTCTTCTTTCTTTCCTTTCCATCGTTCTCAGTAGTATATAAAGCAATGAAAACATGGAATTCTTTACCACTGTTACTGACTAAATTAACACAGAAATCAATGTTTAAAAAGCAAATAAGGAAACACCTAGGAGCATCATATTTGTAGGAGTCATCAGTGGAAGTTTTACTCACACATATTAATGTTATTTTTTTTAATATATGTCTTATGTTTATGTTTGCCATTTGTGTTGACTGTAATGTTTAATGTATGTTTTTAAATGTGGACCCCAGGAAGACTAGCTGTGCTTTAGGGCAAAGCTAATGGGGATCCTAACAAATAAACAAATAAACAAATTCTCGGGTCACAGGACTATTTGGGGAGGGGAGGTTATCCCAGCATGCACTGAGTGAAAAGTGGAGAAGTTCTTCATGATGATGATGATCTTTATTTTCAATTTTCAGGCTGTTTTACTGACTCATGAATGGGAGAAGTGTGGAAATTCACAAGAAAGACGTTTATCACATAGATCAAATTCATGATGATAACTTTGTACTTTAGAGATATTTTTTCTCATATACAGTAGTAGTACTGTGCAAAAGTCTTAGGCACCCAAGAGTTTTTATATAAATTGTGTCTTAGATGTTTATTCATTTTTATTTCTGCATTAGTGTGTCAGTAGACTGCTCTTTATAGTATATTTTTTGATATTTAGAAACTTTTCATTTAATTATTTTTGAAAGCATCTTCGCTCACTTTTTTTCTTTTACATGTGCCTAAGACTTTTGCACAGTACTGTATATTCATTTGAATATTCAAATTCATATATTCATTTCATATATTTTGACTCTATTATCTCATGAGAACAGATGTAACAGAGGTTGCAGGTGCTCCACTCAAAAGCCAAGAAGAAGAAAGAAGAGAAGAGAAGAAGAAGAAGAAGAAGAAGAAGAAGAAGAAGAAGAAGAAGAAGAAGAAGAAAGAGACAGTGAGGCTCCAGAACAAAAGCTCTCACTCTGAACAGCCTTCATCACAGAAACGAAGACGAGGATGATGAAGGCTCTGGAGCTGAAACATGTTGGTTGTGGCTGCTGAAGAAAAACAGCATGCTGGTTGTTTGTCCAGTTTTCATCTGGAAATATAAACTCTCAGCCTGCAGCACAGCTGACCTGCTGCTTCTGGTAGCTGGAGTTCATCTGGCTGCTGAATGGAGGCTTTCAGTCTGAGGCTGCGTTCACAGGCAGCAGGTTCAGATCGGTTTATCTGAACTCTGCAGCGTTTTCCTCCTTTAGTTGGGTTCGTTTGACCAGATGAGAAGTGAGAAAACTTCAAATACTGGTCATTGAATCAGAGCTGTGATTTGTCCGTTTTATGGAGTCGTCACTGACTCTGTTTACATGGACAGCAATAATCTGATATGAACCAGATTAAGACAACAGGCTGAATAAGAAACCGCCATGTAAACAGCATTTTCTGATCCCCTTAACCTGAATTAGGTCATAGTCAGTAAGCAGAACCTCATTAAGACAAGTGCAGTATTCTGGTTTCAGTCTCATTATTGAAGCGGTTCAGACTGTAAACACCTGAATCCAACCAGGACTTTCTGTTGGAGGATCGGAGCGGATCCGACCGCCTGACGCTCCTCTGCCTTCCAGAGGCTGAACTGGTTTAGAATAGAATAGAATAGATTTATTTCGAACATGTTAAAATATGTATATATATATATCTATATATGTAAGAAAACAAAACAAAAATAACCAATAAAATTAGCAGTAAACATTTACAACAAATTCTCAATAAACAACATAAATAAATAAATAAATATTACATGTCCAAAATGGAGTAGGAAGAAGTAAAATACTTATTTGGTCCAACCCCTTTTCTAAACTTAATCAATGAACTTAATGTTTATAGTCCAACTATCCATCCCAGTGTCCATCATACACAACTTAAATAATTACTTCTATGTTCATCCTCTTTATACATACATAATCAACCTCGATGTTCATTGTCTTCATATACATACTCTATGTTCATCCACTTTATTTCAGAGGAGAAAGAGACTGACAGCAGGAAACAGAAGGAGAGGCTGAAACTGAGCATGCTCAGGATTTAGAGGGAAAGATCATGAAGTTTTCAGTGAAGTCTGAAACTGTCAGAGTCTCCAGTGATCCTCCTATGTCCTGTTGGTTGGACTTTTGCATGGAAACCAATAGCCAATAGTCAGATTATTGCTGTCCATGTAAACAGAGTCAGTGTTGTTGTCTATGTCCCTCTGTCTGATTGCAAGACCAGTGGAAATAAAACTTTGACTTCTGGAGTTCATACCTTATCATTTGTAAATGCAGGTTTTTAAAATGTTTTAATATTAGAAACACCAAGCTGTAGTCAAATTAAATATCTGTTTCCACAAAGTTCCTCCATGACTTACTAGACCCAGTTTCTCTACAAAGCCATGTTGTTAGATTTTCAAAATCAAACATGGAAATAGTAGTTTAACTGTATTCACCTTCTTCAACTGAGAACTTGTTTTGCTCCTGTTAGACGCCCACAATCCTCCGGCCTTTCTGCGTTAAAAAATGTCAAATAAACTAAACTAAAACACACTAAATAGACTCCAGCATCGTGCCAGTCTCACTTGTGTAATGTGTAAACCTGAATGTGACATTCAGAGAGAAACTGCTCATCAACAAGCTTCTTCTGACAGCAAAGAGACGAGAAAATGTAGAAAACAGAAACGTTCCCAGGCAGCAGACAGATTTAGCGCCGTCCCAAAGTTTTTACAGTGAGAAATAAAAGACGCTAAGGTCATGTTTTATTTATTTGTTCGATCACCATCATAATTAGCAATTTAAATGATAGTGCTGCATTCAGAAGAACTATTATGTTGAATTTGCCCACTGGGAGCCATCAGCCTGCCTCCCCCTGCCACAGATAAACCAGTTAAACCAGCGGTTCCCAACCCGCGGCCCGGGGCCCCGCAGGAGGTCAGGAGATGATTTATGGAACGTGAAAATATAGATTTAAAACAGATATTACCTTTGTGATAAAAGTGGATTTCTTATAAAATAATGGATATTTGCAGCCTTTAATGTGTCTCCCAATGATTTATCAGGAAAAGAGTCTGGAAAAGGATAATAAAAATAATCATTTGATGTCAAACTGGAGTTTGCTGCTTTGACAATATCATCAAGGAGCGTTGGATTCAAACCAGCAGCCTTCAGTCTTCTACTGTCACTCTACTAGAGCTCTACTGCCTCAGTCACTTCCCACCCAGGTTTCCCCAGCTGGGATTCAAACCGATGAACCTCCAGTCCCAAGCAGTGATGGAAAAAGGACTTAGATCCTTTAGTAAAAGTAGCAATACCATAATGGAAAAATACTTCATTAAAATTAAAGGTCCTGCATTCAAAAGTTAACTTCAGTAAAAGTATAGAAGTATCAGCAGTAAAATGTGCTGAAGTATGAAAAGTAAAAGTTCTCATTGTTTCAGAGAGTTAAATTATTGAAGCATGAACCTGTCAGAAGTATTTTATTGTTGTCGGTCTAACTGCTCCATATACTGTTGGAGTTTAAACTCTAACAATGCAACATATTTTATGAGCTTATCGTATGTTTTGCATGTAAAACCTTATTCTGCAAAGTAACTAGTAACTCCAGCCGGCAGATAAATGCAGTGGAGGAGAAGTAGAAAGTCTCACAGAATGGAAATACTTCTCATCCCCCTTGACCTATATGGCCTGTAGCTGACATTAAGTGAGCCGGCTAATGAGAGCAGAACTCCAGCAGAAATGTCTTTATATATATCATCAATACTGGGATAATGAAACTGCTTTGGCTTTTTGGCCTTCAGAGCTGAAACATGTTGAGTCGCCGGTCGCTGCAGCTGCAACTCCATCAAGTGAGAGTCATGAAACTCAGAAAGTGAGTTTTGAAAGTCAAAAATCTCAGCAGTTGGCCAAGAAATCGATGAGTCATTGGTGTTAGCCTTGGGGTTGTGCAATACGTCTCCCACCCATCTTACTTTATGTATGTATGTATGTATGTATGTATGAAAGTATACACTACTCTAAAGTCTGGACCCATCTGACTGAATGTTCTGTGTTTCTCATTCTCTTAAAGCCATTTTGATCTACAGTCTTCTGCTTAAATGCTTGAAATGAGTTTCTCTGACAAATATAAATAGTGAAGTTGATCCTATGTATGAATTTCTTTCCAAAGCCTTTGCCTTTCCATCAAGACAAAGAATCTAAAATAAAAGATAGTTTTCATTTGTTGAACAATTTTTTTGGTCGCTGCATAATTCCATTTGTGTTATTTCATAGTTTTTATGTCTTTACTGTTATTATACAATGTGGAAAATAGTAAAAAATAGAGAAAAATGCTTTTAACTGGTAGTGTATGTACATCTTTTGTTCCAACATGTGTGAATGTATGCATTTGTATGTCTTAATCCATGGATGTATGGATAATGTCATGTTTTATTATTCTAGTACTCTGCCTTCTGTTTGGGATTTGTGCAATATGTTGTGTGGTTGGTTTGTATTTTTTTTTATTGTATGGAAAACCAGCAGCACTGTGAGTCGAAAACTAATTTCCCCATGAGGACAATAAAGTATATCCTATCATATCGTATCATATTGATCAGCAACCCTATCAATCCCCTGCAGATACACTGAATGTACAAAATATTAGAGGCTATTTTTATGAAGCACTCCAATGAGGTGAATCCAGGTAAAAGCCATTATCCCTTATTGATTTCCCTTATTAAATCTATAACGATCACATAAAGAGAAGCAAATTAGTTACAGAAGGATTTGTTTTTTTATGTTTTCTATCTATCTATCTATCTATCTATCTATCTATCTATCTGTCTGTCTATCTGTCTATCTATCTATCTATCTATCTATCTCTTTATAATCAGCCGTACAAGCTGATTTTCGGCTGGAAATTTTGGTGAATTTAAAAGCTTTTTAAAAGACTTGGGAACTGGGACTGTGTCTAAATTGTTTGTCCTTTTACCCCCAATCCAAACTTTATTGCACTTGATACTAAATTGTATTTGACAGAATACAGTCTTATGTTCCTATATCTTAAATCTATCTATTTATCTATCTATCTATCTATCTGAGGTAATCCAGGGAAGGAACGAAGCCCTTTTCTGTTTTATTTTTCATATTAAAATTTGTCACTTTTTGACATTTTGCTCCGACAGCAGCCTGGGTTTGATCCCCCCCCTCCATCCTCTGACCTTCGCTCTGCTGGGCTCGGCCTGTCGGCTCGCTGTGTGTCGCTCTGCATATTAACAGCCTGCTCATCCACCTTAACCTTACCTTAACCCCGCCGCTAATGGAGAGCATGTACTTCTGAAAATAAAAGCACCTTTAAAACCGAGTATCGAGCTCTTCCACAGAATAAGCAGTGTCGGAATAAGGAACGAAGCTGTGAGAATCATATATGAATCGGATGGATATATTTAATATTTTAGGCATTTACCTTGACTCTCTTACCCAGAGTGAGGTCAGCTGTAGAATAAACTTCAATTCCTGGATCACCAGCATTGCAAAAAGTCAGTAGAGTCCGTAAGTGGAAGTCGTCATTTTGTGTCTTTTTGAGTCACAGATTAGCATGTCCGCCATGTGGTGTGTCGTCCAAAATCCCTACGGAAAATATGAACGGGCTTTTCAACAAATGCCAAAAATAAAGACTGTTGAACAGAAACTCAGGAGATTTACTGCGTTTAGGTTTAGCTCCAGGGTTAAAACCATAGAACTTGAATGGAAAGTTCATTCCACTGTTTGTCATGGCAATTTGGCTAGTACAGCATAAAATGGCGGTTATGGAATTTTAAGGGTTAGTTGCTATGGTGACAACCATAGACTGTAAAAAACAGATGTAGTAGTGAGTGTGACGTCACCCACAGGTTTCTGAAGGGCCGCTTTGAAGCCAGAAGTCGGGTTCACGAGCGCCAACATGTTGACGTTATTTTGAGCCGGAGCAGCCAGAGTGAAGCTGAAGCTCCGCCTGCTATTGGTCCGTGATCAGCGACCTGTCAATCACTGGACAGGCGACCTGTCAATCACTCGGAAAACAACCCCGTTTTGTAACCGTTATATCCCGTTAATGACGCAATAATTTTGAAAATCGGCATACGGACACATATTAGAAGAAGTAAATTTAGCTACTGAAACCATAATCTCCTGTCGAAAAAATGTATTGACTTTATATTTTGAGTGAGAAGTTGAGCTGTGGTCCCATTGACTTGAACTGGGAGGGATTTGGAGTCTTTTTGGAGCCGACTCTAGTGGACGTTAGAGGAACTGCAGCTTTCAGCCACTTCCTTGTTGGCTTAAAAATTCAACACAAGTCTGGACGTGATTTTTGGGTGAACCATTCCTTTAAGGCTGTAAAGTCTGTCTCACTGTGAGAACTGAGCAGATGAGTCTGTTGAGCAAACTGTCAAAACTCAACTGGAAGCTAACGTTAGCGACGAGGCTAACGTAGCTTCATCACAGACTGGACTTCTCTCTCTAGCTCTTCTAGTCAACATTAGCATGTTAGCAATCCATGGCAGCAAGGAGACAGAGAAGCTGCTTTGGTTCTTGCTGTAAAACCTCTCAGCTCAGTGACTTGCTGTGAGTCGCTTTATACAGAAGCTAGTCCAACGGGTCACAGCAAGATGGCCGCCGCTCCGAAGGTCCAGGAACATTAATTTGAATGGGAATGACCGATCTATACATTCAGGTTCTGTGATTAAAACTCATCCAGCAGCATCACCTCTATGAGTTTTCATCTTTCATCTTTCAGTTAGCCAACTTTTAATATTGATTTTTGCTAACAAAATGATAATGATAAACGATGATTAGCATAACAATGATGAGCAACTTCCTGTACCTCTCGTCTCGTCCCTCCTGTGTTGTACATTCAAATTATTACGATTTTCATAGCATTGCTTTTAACAGATATTATTGTTGTTATTCCTATACTTTATATTTAGCTAATCATGACAAACCGCCAGATAGCTTGCTAATTGTAGTCTTCTTTCCTAAACAATTAGCATTTTGCTAGCAACAATCAATATAGAAAGTGACTGAAGGATTAAAATTCAGAGCGCGTTAGTTGATGTAGTCTATTTTATTTCATGGAATAAAAAGTAGTATAGCTAAGCTTTATTGCAACTCCCATTCATATTTTCCAAAGATTTTAGACTATGGCAGAAATGCTAACTTCACAGTTTACAAAATGACTCTCAGACTTTGCCTCTCTACAGTCAGGAGGTCAGGGGTCAGAGGTCACAGCACTCAGACGATAGATGGAACAAATACTCATGTGACCCCAGAACGATCCTGATGACAGAACAGTGCTGGAGGAAGAAATAAGAGCCGAGGAGGAAAAGTCTTTTTTACTCCAGACAGGAGCCTGTCAGAGGAAGCAGAGGAGGATCATGGGAGAGAGAAGCATCACTCTGTATCTGTAACACACAGTAGGCTACATGTCACAAGGAAATAACATTTTGAAGGTGTTTTGCTTCCGTAATTCAACGTATTTCCAGTTGAAAAAACCCTTTACATATAATCTTGATCTTCACAAATTCCAGATTCTTCCAAATTCAACCACAGTGTCTCAGGAAAGGAAACAGTTTTCTCCACCGCACCATGTTGTCTGTATTTCATCATTTTGTTGTGTGATTGATTGTTGATTAGTTCAGTTCAGCCTCTGTTAAATCCTTTGACTGACAGACTGGTGATGAAAGGTTACAGAAATAAACTTGACACTTTGAAAGTTGTTGTGGGAGAGAGTTAAAAAATCTGATGGTTTTTATTGGTTTGAATCTTTATGTGGCCTGCTGGTACTGCAGCAAGTAAACACTAAAAACACACCGTTTTCTAGAATGTAAAGTAATGGGATTTTGAAATAAAAAATACAAGAAAATAAAATATTTTGTGAATTTTTTGGAATTGATTGGTAAATATGTGTACATTATGATATAAAGAATTGGCTAACAAGGTGGAAAAGTCATTTTTCAGTGGGGTTTTTTTTCAGTTTTATTTCAGTTTATTAACATTAAAGCTCTGTATGTATCTGCCAGGTGAAAGGAGTGAGTGGAGGAAACAGGGAAACTGTTCATGGGCTCGGCTCGGCTGCTGCAGGGATCAAACCTGCGTTGTTTCAGTTACAGGACAGAGAGAAACCACCAGACACAAGAGACAGACAGGATTATTATTTTTTAAAGCATAATTTACCTTTTTAAATCTTTCTTAAACATGACTTTCCCTGTTCCTGTCTCTCTCTCTGCTCTCTCTGATGCTAGTTATCTTGTTTCTGTCTTTTTCATGACTCTGAACTGTTTTTAACCAGGTTTGTGAAGCAGTTTGGGTTACACTGTTGTATGAAATGTGCTATATAAATCAAATTCAGTTCATTGATTGATATTTTACTTTTATTTTACTTGATCGTATTCTTATTTTGCTTCAGGTCGGGGAACATCAGAGCGAGAGGAGGAGGAGGAGGAGGAGGAGGAGGAGGGAGGCTGTGAGCTCCACTTCCATTTTAATGGCAGAAGACAAAACACTTCATTTAAACATTCATGTTATTCTAAGTCATGCTCGAGATATACATCCAGAAAAAAAAGAAAAAGAAAAACACAGGACGTGGACAGGAAGTGTCCCCCCGGCGGAGGGGAAGTGGGGCAGAACCTGAAGGAGGAGCCACTTTAAAAACCTGATCAGGACTCATTTGAATAGATGCACAAGCGAAGCCGACAGACGGTTTGCTCCAATGAACATCGTCCTAACAAAACTTCAATACATAATGCAGAAACATCAATTTATAATCCCTGACTCTGTGGTCTGAGAGGCGGGAGGAGAGGAGAGCGAGACGGCTGAAGACACTGATAGTAAAAACACTGCAGATTATTATTTAAAAAAAAAATCAAAACTCATTTCTGTCACGGACAAGAGAAGAAGGAACAGGAGGCAACAGCCGAGTCTCAATAAAAACACATTAAAGATCCGGTTCAAACCAGCAAGAAAAATTATGTCTCATTACAGAAATCAAAATGCCTTTATTTATTTTGCATGATAAAAACAGATAAACAACATTACACCGACATGTTGAGGCCTAAATCCTCTGCTGGGATTTGCTGCTTTTCACTGGATCTTAATGTATATTTTGTAAACACTTCCCATGCACTGGCTTATGCTAATTTCTGTCATTAGTTAGTCAGCAAAATAATAATAATAATAACAATAATTTCAGTGAATTTATTTGTATTTATTATAATGCACATTTTGCAGAATCCGCATTAGAAGCAGTGATGAACTCCCTTATTGCTGCTTCTATGATAATAAACACTGGAAAATATGCTGTATGCCATATAGACTTCAGAGCAAAATTACGCCACACCTACAATAAATCAAGAAAAAAATGTAGCAGTGGGTTTTAAAATTCAATAAACTGCATGTAAATTAATTTAACAATCCTCAAAAAACCCAAACACAGAAGCTGTGAAATCCCTTCTCCATCAACACCGCCTGCTTTCATCATTTATGAATGTGACAAATATACAAACTGATATTTTTTCTGATAGATTACAATAGAAACACTTTGATCTGACACTGATTCAAACAAACTAGACGTTAATGTAAAACCTCATTTGTATTTACTGCAGTGTTTCAACAAGAGGAGAGCAGCAGAACCGCCTGCTGTTTAACACGTGGTCACTGGTGCCACCTGCTGCTAGAGATTATTATTAGTAGTAGTAGTATTATCAGTATTATTATTATTGTTATTATTAATAATAAATAGCAGGGAAAAATAGGCTAAATAGGAAAAAAATAAGAAAAAATAGACAAAATCAACAGGAAAAATGAGAAAAAAAAAAAAAAGCATAAAATAGAACCTAAAGGATTGTGTCATTATATAAGTGAATACTGGTTATAATGTAAACACATGTTAACTAGACTGTATGAGTATGGATTATTACATATATGGATTTACTTACTGCTGTTACTTATAGATGCTGCTGACAGACACGAATGCTTAAATATGGATTCTGTGTAAACATAATGTAATGAAATATACATATATATACAGTATATAATATATATAATATCAGTGTGTAAACAGTATGAACTGACTGATAAACTGTAAACCTGGAAACAGTTTTACAGACGGAGGATCCTGACTGAGTTCCATTCACACTGATAATAAATCTAATAATAAATACAGAGCTCATCAATTTAAAATATTAAAATATCGACCCAGAAAATTAACCAGACTGTTAACACAACACACACTTTCTCTCTGAACAAACACACACACACACACACACACACACACACACAATACCTCAGCCTAAGTGAGACCAAAATTGATCTTACTACTACTACTATGTGACTGTTTAATAAAGTGGAGGAAAAAATGATCCAGTCCTCATGCAGGATACATACACAGATATAGTGTCATGGCTATTTGAACGTTGTTTGAACGTTTTTAAACTGCTGACTATTTAGAAACAGCTTGGGCTGGAAGGAAGACCGCACTGTGTAGAGGAGATGATGATGTACTCCTGTTCTTTTCTCTTTTTTTTTTTCTTTTCCATGGGTATTTGTTCTTTTCATATTAGGAGTATTACAGTACCGGAATGTACTTAATGTGCTCACTGTAATGAAATGAGTATTGAGTATGGGTTCACTCACAATGTGCATCTAAAAGTGGGAATATTTGTTGTGTTCTTTTATCTTTCTGTTTTACTTGATTTGATTCTTTTAATGGAATGCATTTTGCTTGTTCTTTTATATGAATTTTATCTTTTTATCTTTTATCTAAAGCACTTTGAGCTGCATGTTGTGTATGAAAGGTGCTATACAAATAAAGGTTATTATTATTATTATTATTGTTTACAGCTATAATATAGCGAACTGAAATTTTGTTTATTTTATCGGTGTTTTATAATCCCAAGTGGGATGGGCCACCTAAGTGACATGATGTAAATAAAAAAAATTCATTCATTCATTCACTACTGCTACTACAAATACTACTTCAGCTACTACTACTACAAATACTACCACAGCTACTACTACTACTACTACTATTACTACAGCTACACCACTTTATTGTATGACAGCAGACTAAACATGAACTCACACTGACAAAGTGTGAGTGTCAGTTCAGCCTAAATGAATCCAAATTTGATCTTGTAGTTTTTAATCATAATGGAGAACAAAGGTAAAACAAAATCACCAGAAATTTATTATGAAGCCAAATATGATAAAATCCCATCAGGCAGCATCAGGATCAATGTTCCCTTTAAAGTGATGGTCTGATGACCGATGACTAATAATTGATCACTTTGACCATAATAATATCCTGTCTGTCATCAATCAGCAGGTTTGGGAGTTTGTCTTCATTCTTCTCTTCTTCACTATCATCATCTACATTAGAGATGTTTCAATGTATTTTATTTCACAGATTCCCTTGTTATTTCTGCATTTTTTTTTGTTTTTTTTTAATCATTTTGATGTAATTTGTTCTGTTTGTCATCTTGTTTTTTTTCCCTTTGGGGTTTCTTTGTCAAACTAACACTAACAAATTTTATTTTTCCTGCTTTCTGTCTCTATCATTTATGCAGATATGCTGAAGCTAAAAATCAGACTCAGAGAATATGTGACGTTTTCCACATTCTGCAGAAATACTGATGTCAAAGTGAAGCAGTTCAGAGTGTTTGGCAGCTTTACCTTTGTTTGAAAAATAGACCTGGAGCGCCACCTGGTGCCTCACACACCACACTGTGAAAAACTGATTTTCCTGTA
This sequence comes from Centroberyx affinis, assembly GCF_046629955.1. NCBI lineage: Eukaryota > Metazoa > Chordata > Actinopteri > Beryciformes > Berycidae > Centroberyx > Centroberyx affinis. The sequence goes on from NW_027282802.1 coordinate 18,911, forward strand.
TGGAGAGGTTTGCCCAAATAAAACTTTAAATTATGAATTTAAAGTGTTCAGCAAAAATTCTACAGAGTTTTAAAAGGAAAACAGGTGAATGCCACTGAATGTCATTAAATGATCAATATTTCTGCTGTTTAGATATAGATTTCCAAGTTCAGATTAATTTAATTCAAAGTCATTTTAATCTGCTGTTGGGAAAATGAAAATAAACATTTTCACAAATCTAACAAACGTGAAAATTACTGACCGATGTTTCTGAAGAGTTTTTACATGAAAAAGAAACAAAAAATCTGATTCTAAATTTCTCACTTACCATTCGTCTTGTTTCCCAGGGTTTCCACACTCACTTGGTCATCAGATTTGGTCATCAGACTTTCAAGTTCTTGTTTGGTGAAATTCAGAAGAACTCAAACCCAGCTGCTGTCTGGACGTTTCGGGATAAGACACGACAGATTCAGCTCAGATCCAGACTCATCCTGGTGAAATCCTTCATGTTGACCTTTCTTAATCTTTTCTAGGACAGTTCTAAGTTTGGACTGGTGTCTGAACTTGTGTGTTTTTTTTAATTATTTTCATGATTGTATAATATTGATGTTTTTATTAGGTGTTTTAGTGTAAAAATGGGATATTAGTAGCATATACATGTCACTCCCTTTTCCTGCCTGCCTCCTAGCCTAGACCTCAGGACCGCAATGGATGTGTCATGTGACTTTATTGCGATATCCTGATGAATTTTAGTAATGTACATTTGTATATTGTATTTTAATTTATCGAATAAAGTCAATCAATCAACCTGAGGCAGACTGATGGATTCGATGCATTTTCAAATACTTTCAAAGTCTTATTTTATTTTTCTCAAATCCACAAAGTGCCCAGTGGAACCCTGCTGGTACCCGGCAGCGGTTCTACCATGTTCCCCGGTTTGCCGAACGAAGGATCGATACTCAACGACTTTTCGCAATTCCAAACATGACAAACCAGGACAAAACTTCTTTCTGTAGGAAAATAACTGCAACTTTAATAAGTGCGACTTTTGCTGCCGGTCAAACACGCCAGCTTAAAGGAAAAAGTCTCCGTTCCTCTTCTAGAAACTTCAGAGCTTCAGTCTGTGATGTTCAACTCATCCCAAGAATTTAGTGATGAAATGTGTTGTAATTTACTTTTTTGTTGGACCCACTTTCCCTCAACCTGCCCCGTCTGCTTCTACTGCAGTTAGTGATTTACTACGTTTCCCAGAATGCCTTTCAACAACCCCCCAGAGAAGGAGCGTGAACCTGTTGCATTCAGCTGCTGGTTTTACAGGGAGATGGAGAGAGAGATAGAGACAGTGTCATAAGAGCAAGAGAGAGAGTTTTTCCAGTCAATAAAAAGTGAGAGTCTCTCCTTCCTCAATCCCCAGCCTGTCTCTCTGCTGCAGTGCATTCTGGTCTCTCTCCTGCTCCTGTGGGTGGAGAAATTGGTCTCTCTCCTCTTCTCTGATGGATCTCTCCCTGTATGATTGTTGAACGTCTCTCGGTGCAAAATGGCGGCTCTAGAAAGAAGCCCTCGCTCTTTGATTCTGAGGGACTGACACCAAAACCTGACGTTTACCACTGAGGTTTTACATCCTGAAACATTTTCTCATATCAAACTCCACTGGAGCTGCTGGAAACATCTGGAGGTGACGTCACCTCGTCTGTGATTGGCCGGTTATCCACCAAGAAGAAAAACACAACTAACTACTGAATGGAGCCAGAACAGCTTTTTTTTGGTATTTTAGGTGGATTTTCCCTTTAAAACAGACAATCATGCATTTTATTATGTTTCTATCCTGCAGAGAATTAAAGACGTTGGCTGGGTGAGACATTTACGAACCTTTATTAATACATAACTTTTTACTTTACAATTTAAAAAAAAAAAAAAAAAAAAATTCTACTTGAGAATAGCGAGCTTCCACTTGACACCGTTTCTCATCTTTGGAGGCGTCAGGATCTCAGCGTCTAGACAGAGAAACAATATTGGAAATAAATTAATACATTGGCTGATTAATCGATTATTTGATGGACAGAAAGCCTGAACCGAACTTCCCGCTGACCTTGTTGAGCCGCTGCAGGTTTCTGCTGCTGGAAGGAAGCCATGATGCTGTTGGCGGTCGAGTTGGGACCAGTGACCTGAGGAGCAGGAGGACAAGGGGAATCAGATATAACACACACACACACACACACACACACACACACACATTCTCTTTTGTGATGCAGAGATTTATTCCCCTTCAGTTCCATGTGCATAGAAAACCCTAAATCTCCACACACACAGGATCACTTCTGCACAAATGTATTTTTATTACGCAGCTTTGTTGAAAACTCAATTGTGATTGGCCAATGAAGACATTCTGAGGTCTGTTTCACATCTGATCACATCACTCCACAGTCAATAAGTCCAGTCCATTTTATTGATGAACTGGCGACACCTTGTGGCAGAAAGACGTCACTGATTAGTTACTGCTGGACTTGTTTTTCTGGCAGAAGCTCTTAAGTTACTTTATCTTCTTGCAATAAAATCATTTTAAGTCGACATTTTGTGTCAAATGATTTCTGTCTTTGGTAAGCAGCTGTGTAATAAGAGGAATAATGTAAAGAAAGACAGTAAGACAGTAAGTATTTGGGCACTGTCCTAGATGAGAAGCTTAAATCTGATGCAAATACAGATGCTACAGTATGTAAAAAGGCAAATCGATGGTTGTTTTTTTTAAGGAAGTTGCGAAGTTTTAATGTGGACATGACACTGATGAAAATGTTTTATTCTTCTTTTATTGAGTCTGTCCTTTCTTTTTCTATGATTTGCTGGTTTGGCAGTCTTAGTCTTAAAAATAGGAACAAACTGGAAAAAAATGTCAAGCTGTGCTGTAAGATTACTAGTGCTACCCTTACTGACCTTCAGTGAGGGCCACCTTAAAGGCACAGACTGTTGTTTTGGACCCTCAACATCCTTCACATGTTGAGTTCCAGATGCTTCCATCAGGGCGGAGGGTTAGTCTCCCCAAAGGCAGCACTAACAGATACAGACTGTCCTTTGTTCCATCTGCTATTGGTTTTTTTTAACCCCGGATGTCATCGTGTCTTTCTTTTTTCCATGATTCATAGTGACAGTGTAGGAGATATGGATCTTGTGCTGTGTTGTGTATGATGTATTGTATTGTATTGTGTTGGACTGCTGTCTGCAAAGCAAATCGCCCCTCGGGGACTTTAAAGTTTTTTGAATCTTGAATCTTGAATCATCGCAAAATAAACAGACTGAAGGGTTCAGGTTAGTTTAATGTATGTTTTTCCTCACTGACGTTTCGGTTGGGAATTTACTCTTTCTATGCATTTGGAATATTCCCCATTTTCATCTCTGACTACTTTCTGTACTGTGATCCAGCCAGTTTTAGTATTCATTGGTAAAAAAGCATCAAAACTAAAGGAGGATGGTGGGTTGGTCACTCTGCCACACAGTGACACAAAACACTGCCTTTTAGTGCTCAAACTATTAGTCAATTAATTGATTAGTCAAACAGAAAATTGATTGATTATAATTTTGATTATCAATTAATCAAAATTATATCATATATTATATAT
>NW_027282802.1:27500-28760 GCF_046629955.1 Centroberyx affinis
CCTACACCTACACTTTTTAATTCTAAATCTTTTACCTTTACTGTAATTGTATTACTCTGTAAAGCACTTTGAATTGCCTCTGTGTATGAAATGTGCTACTGTATACAAATAAAGCTGCCTTGCCTTGCCATTACTTCCCTGTTTTGGAGCTAAGAGGCTGTAAATGCTTCATCGACTTCATCAACATTGATGTGGAGAAGTCTTGAGTCAGAGTTTTCATCTGTTGTTATTGTTAGCGTAGCTAAACTAAAAAAGGAAATTACGAGACGGAGGGGTGGCTAACCAAGATTACTCTCCAGGTAACCAGCCGTCATGTGAGTCCTATTCTACTCTAAACATCTAGTTAGCTGATTTCTGGTGCCAGGTGATGTCACCTCCTACAACAGGTGGTGACATCATCACCTGGCACCAAAGATCAGCCAACAGCAGATGGCCAGTTCACTAGCATCCTTTTTACCATTAGATGTCAGGCTTTACACAGGGTTTAGTTTCTCTTTAACTAGATGTTGGTATAGATTAATGTGACAGACTCTGCTGCCTGATCTGTCTGACTGACTGGTTGACAGGTTTCCTGCTTCACCACCACCTCCACCTCCACCTCCTCCTCCTCACCTTGCAGTGAGCGCTGCCTGCTGGGTAAAGACGAAGAGCTTCACTGTAGAGTTTCTGCTCCTTCACCAGCATCAGAGCTTCAGGGAAACGCTCCTCTCCTGGACAGACAACAGGACTGCAGTCACATCAAGAGTTCATCTACAGACACTTCACACTCTGGAATACAGTTGTTAGAGTGGATCTCCACCCAGTAGCACTTTGTTTTAGTGATATATACTTATTCATTGTCTGTTTTTATTCTGAAACTTCTCATTTGGACAGTGGACAGTAAAATTTCTATTCTATTTTTTTGCAGGGTTAGGGTTAGGGTTAGGGTTATACTTTTATAGGTTAACTGGCTTTGCTTGACTAAATTATGTATTTATTACCATCATTGGTAATGAGTAATGTATGGAGGGGTAAATAAATGTTTCAAAACTTGAGGTTGCAGTGGTTAGATATAGTACAAGAAATATTTGTGATGGAAAAAATGACTTATTCTCTAAGAGTGAAAGAAGATGAGTTTAACAGAAAATGGGAAAAATGGATTAGGTTTAGAAATAAAGACATCGGTACCGTATAATTTTATTGACAATAATGTAAATTATTGTATAAAAGTTTTAATAAGCAAATAGTACTGTAAACTGCAGTACAAGTTGTAAACTGTAG